>NW_006399857.1:1229273-1241152 GCF_000299155.1 Elephantulus edwardii
AGCTGCTCCTTGGAGGCAAGGATTCTGGGGCTTCATCTGACATACTTTGGACATGTTGCCAGGAGGGACGGGTCCTTGGAAAGGGACATCATGCTTGGGAGGGTGGAGGGACAGCGCAGGAGGGGAGGACCCTCTATGAGATGGATTGATTAGGTCACTGAGGTAATCGCGATGGGTGTGTCAGAGGGGGTGCGGTTGGCGCAGGATAGAGCAGGGTTTAGGGCTGTTGTGCATAGGGTTGCTATGAGTCGGAAACAACTCGACGGCACATAACAACAATAACAACCACAGCTGACTGCTCCGAAAGAGATCATAATAGAAGGTCCTGTATAAAGTGGGAGAAGATGACAATAAAGTGGAAAATTGTAGACAAAACCAGTCCTCCTCGTTTGGTAGAAACTGATGGAATCTCTTAGAAACTATGAACCTTAGTCACCCCAAGTCTAGGGTTCAACTTACCTTCGTAGTTCAACTTTTCATGAAACAATTGGTCTTACAAGGCAAATGATACCAAAGAGATAGTCAATCAGTAATAAACCACTTGAATTCAAAAGGGTAGCATTTGCCCAAGAGTAAAGCTCTAAGAAAGAAGGGCGAAATGATGAATAGAAGTGGGAAATACAGAGAGGAAGTGAGAAGAAAGCTGGTTCATTGTAGGGACTACAGTCAATGTCACAAAATAGAGGGAATGAAAAACAAATTTGCTGTAAACTTTCATGGAAATCATAATAAAAATCTAAGAAAAGAGACAATCATGGTCACATTCACAGATACCTGGATTACAATGTCAACATGTATTTTGGGGAACACAATTCAGTCCACAGTATCAGAGGATAGAACCCAATTTACTTAATTTTTATTCTTTGTCATGGACCTTCGTTTTGCCTCACTGATGCTTGCTTGTGCCTGGAGAACACACAGTTTTCTATGGTCCCTCTTTTGCTGCCAATGTCATTCCAGGTTACTGCTGTTGAAGAGAAGAGAGTGATCAAGTCCATCAGTGGGAGTTAACAGGACTTACTGAGAAACAGTTTGAGAAAAAGAGACTATTCCAAGTTGGAAATGATGAGAGAGTTCACCAAGTTACAATCCCATTTCAAAGCTTAGCTGGATAAGTATCTAGCCTTTTTCTTTGATTGGCTAATCACTCTAATTTCCCTTTTGTTTAGGGAAATTTGGTCACTGAGTGCAAAACCAGTTTGTCTTGATTGGACGGATTATTGATAACTCCTTCTGGGAAGTGCTGCAAACTCATGGAATTCATCCCAATAAGTAAAACTTGCATGATTTTTTTATTATGTTTCTTGCAAATGACCTTAGAGCTAATTTTTATTTCACTCTAAAATGAGTCCAGGGAAGCTATTTTAAACCTTGCCTCTATAAAAACTTTTGACACTGCTTTGCTTGCATCCAGAGAGGTGCCTATTCAGACATTTTTTGGGGATTAGAGGCAGATTTTCTATTGAATTCTTTGTATGGTCCCCACTTGGCACTTTCTCTAACTATGACCCAGGTTGGGCTTCGGTCTAGACCTTACCATTAAAGCTAATTGTAAAACCACCATCAGAATTAACCTGATTTTCCTCCTGTGGTGTATATAAAGAGTAAAATTTCAAAATTTGCTTAACTAACAATGATAACAATTGCTCCATTAATTTCTTTCTGGAGATGGCTATTTCTTCCCACATAGGCTTCTTTTCAGGCTGGAAATCACCCTAAATCCTTAAATATCCCAGTGTTTTTCATGTAAGCTTCTTGCAAATTGCTGTTTGCATTCTGCCTTTGATGGGGGTTTATAAGAGCTTGATTTGTTACTATATTTACTGACATTTTAACATTACATTTGGAGCTGCCTAAATAATTGTAATGTTTATCAGAAAAAATAAAGGCAAAGTAGTGAAAGGTAGCTAATATGACTCATAACTTGACATGATAAACTTTAATTTTTTTCCTGAAGCATGGTGAGTTGCTTATTTTTTTAAGCCATCGCTAGTTAATGGGCATTTAAGATGATGTATGTATATGGTTAGAGATTATGAAAAACCAATAAATACTGTAGGTTGTCAAAACAGGATGTGTGATTATAAGATAACAGTATCATTTAAAAAAATCAGATCTCAGACATCTAAATTATAAGGAGAAAATGAGGACTAGAAGAAGTAAATTCAAGGTCTTGTGAGTTTTAAACAATAGAATCAGTTACCATGTCTGTGCCTGATTGAATCATTGAACTTATGCTCTTAGCCAAACTCTGTTCTTTCTCTTTTTCTTTTTTCTCTTTTTTGCTTCATAATCTTAACCAGGCTTGGAGATGGTTCTGCATGAGCAGAGGATTGTGAACTGGCCTTTGAGGGATAAACTCTTTGGTTTTATCCTAGTCTATCTTACCCTGGGAGAGGCCTAGGTTAGTCCAACCTATAGGATAGGTGGAATGTCTTCTTAATCTGAGGAAAATAACAAAAAGCTTACTTGCACAGAAAACAGTTTTTTAGGGACAGAGTGGATAGATAATGAAGACTGCATTAGAATGGAAGAGGGGAAGAACTGTCTGAGAGGAATATATGAGTATGCATTATATGCATGAGAACAATCTGGAACGAGGAGTGCACTGAGGGGTGGGCAGGAGGAGGAAGGAAGGGAGGGAGAAATTGTGCAGCAATGAATAAATAACGGGCAGGGCTGGGGAAGTGATTTTTTTACTTTGGTGGAAACTACCATTGTTAGAAAAGCAAACCAAACTAGTTGCCATACATACAGTTTTGACCCTTCGTCTCTCCAGATGCTTCTGGGTATGACCCTGTCCCACAGAGTTCTCAATCTTTCAGTAAAAGACTGTCAGATCTATCTTCAATTGGTGGGTGGATTTGAATTACCAACCTTTTGGGTATCAGTTGAATATATGCTTTTTTTTTGCTACCAAGGACTCCTGAAGTCATTAATTCCCAGCAGTAGAAAGACACATTCTAACAGGCTAAGCACTCTTCTAGATGAGAAGGACGATGCATTGAAAAGACAATACATCTGTAAGTGTTATAGATCCTCGACTTATTCGATGGTCACATGAACTCACATGCATTTGGTGGTTTCGTGGCTAAAGCATTTGACTGTTAACAGAATGGTTGGTGATTACAACCTATCACCCACTCCTTGTGCGAAAGATGAATCAGTCAGCTTCCGTGAAGATTTGCAGAAACCCTGTGAGGTCGTTGTTGTGCTCTGTTTGATGCCCTAGGACACTATGAGTTGGATTCTACTTGATGGTTTTGGGTGAGTAGTGGTGGGAAGTCTTTGCTGGTCCTACTCTGTTCACCTAGAAAGACCTTCTGAAACTGGAGAAGTAGCATCAATTTTTAAGGCTTTGAAAAAATACTATTTCTTTCTGTGGTTTCCTTAATTTTCCCTCCCAAGTAAAAATAGAACAACACCTGTATAATAATTTGTAATTAATATAAACTTCCTCACCTTGTCAGAAAGTTGAAATATCTTACTGAACACATGAAAGAATAAAAAAAGAATTTGTGGACCAGGAGAAAATAAGAGCAGTAAAAGAAATATTTGCCACCCAATCTTGTATAGGCCATGTTGCCAAGAGGGACCAGTTCTGGGAGAAGGACATCATACTTGGAAGGGTAGACTGTCAGCGCAGAAGAAGACAACCCTGAATGAGATGGACTGACACAGTGACTGTGGCAATGCGGTCAGGTGCATCAAAGACGGTGAGATTGGTTCGGGATAAGACAAGGTTCCGAGCCATTGTTCATAGCATCTCTATGGATTGTAGTTGATAGATGGCACACAAAAACAACAACAATTTGTATAGTTCCTAGAAGAGAACTGCAAAATTGGCTATAAGCTTCCAGAAGCTAATACAAAAGTGGAAACACAATGAATTACAGAATTTTATTGTATTGCAAGAGTGTAAATAAACGAGCTCTTCTGAGAAAGCTCCTTTTGAATCTGAGATAGGAGAGGAACTTCTCCAGGGCTCTTTCGGGAGTATCTATTTTATGAAGATGGCAATGAAAGCAGAGAAGGAAGCCCCTGTCCCTCCCAAATCAGAGGCAAACAATGGGATTAAAGACCAAAAAAGGCAGTACTGAAGGGCATCCACAGTCACACACAAAAAAGAAGATCCACACATCAGCAACCTTCTGGTGGCCCAAAACGCTGAGACTCCCGAGGCAGCCTAAATGCCCTTGGAAGAGTGCTCCCAAGAGAAGCAAGCTTGACTACTATGCTGTCATCAAGTTTCTCCTGGCCAGTGTCAACCATAAAGAGGATGAAAGATAACAATATACTGTGTTCAATGTGAATGTCAAGGCCAACAAGCACCAGATCTGCCGTGAAGAAGCTCCCTGACGCTGATGTACCAAGATCAACATCTTGATCAAGCCTGTTGGAGAGAAGAAGGCATCTGTTTGACATGCTCTTGACTTTCATGCTTTGGATATTGCTAACAAAATTGAAATAAGCCAAACTGAGTATAGCTGGCTAATTATAAACACATTTTTTACTTACTAAAAGGAAAAAAAGTATCATGTGATATATGGGGGGGGGGGAAATCCTTCCAGACCTTTACATTGGCTTCATATTTCATCTCACTCAGTAGTTTTACAAATGTTGCTCCATAGAGGCAAGTGATAAATCACTAGACATACACCAGAAAGTACAACTGAGTAACAGCAATTCCATGAGGTATGAAAACAAAACTGCACTACATTGTCTGAGTTCTTCACAGATTCCCCCCCCCCCCCGCCCCCAACTGAATTATGCGCCCGTGTACATGAAGAATGATGCTTTAGGATATCTAGAGTAATGAATGAGCTCTTTGTCTTCCAAGTAAACCTCTGTAAGTTATTTATTGCCATTAGATTTGATAAGGATTATACAGAAAAGGTTCAAGGTTGCATCCCTCCCCACAAGAACCAAGTGTGCAGATAACCAGTAGTCAGTGGAGGACAGATTTGTGTGGTTTGTCAATCAATCTGTCAGAATGTGCCCATATTGCAGCCCTTGTCACTTTGTATTATAGATATCTGCTTGTGCGTGTGTGTCTCTGGCATAACTACATACTCTTCAAGGGCAGGGACTATTTCTTTTTCATCTTTGCATCCCTAGCACCGAACATAAAGCCTGAATCATAGCATCTACATCATAAACTTTGTTCAATTGAATTAATATAGAAGCTCCCATTATCATCTGGTTCAACTTCGCCATAAGATAAGAGGACAGAGAAGACAAGGGCAGGAAGCACAGGATAGCAAAGCCTGCAGGGAAGTTAAAAGGTAAAGAGGCAACCAAAGGGCTGGAACACTGAGTATAGGTCCAGAAAGTACATCTAAAGGAGACAATCCAGGGAAGGAGTTGCAAGTGGGACTTAACATGAAGAGCAAATGGCATTAGAATGTCAGATAATAAAATGAAAAAGAGTGGAAGAGGCCCTAAAAAGAGTCATTTGGGTGGGGAAATATGGAAAGAACTGAAAAATGACTCCTCTTGCTGTGGTGCCAGTTATTGTCTGTGGTTAGTGCATGTCTAAAAAAGGAGGAAATGGGACATAGGGCACAGGGCCAGGAATGTCTCTCTGAAAGGGCCAGAGGGAGTGAGAATAACACGGGCCCTCCCTGCTCCAGAGCACAAAGTGGACCAGAAGGCCATAGCTCAGGGCCATGGTGCCTCTAGAGACCCAGCAGCAGAGCTTTGTTTATTTGTTGCTGACTCACAAACTCACAGTTTTGGTACCAACAATGGGGTTTATTAGGGAAGGAGGTTGAAGAGTGGAGGAGGCAAAGAATATCAGAATAGCTCCCAAAAGAAGTCCAGGTTTAATCCAACAGTCCCAACGCACAACCTCTCAGTTAATTCAGGGTGCGATTTCAATTCAGCAATCAGCTTTTCCTTCCATCATCAAAGGCAAGAACAGCAAAATCCAGCTGTGACCAGTTGAAATGCAAGAAGGCTTAGGTCACACCTTGCCACCATTTGTTCACAGCAATGCTACACTCTCTCAACCACCATTGTCTCAATCTCACCAGAGTCTTGCTACCACAAGCCTTGGTCACCTTAAGTCTTGTTTCAAGTCTTTTTCACCTCAAGTCTTGCCACTCAGTGTGGAAAGCACTCCTTCACTTATCCTAGTCCTGCAGCTGATGCTGACTTGCAAGACCATGTGCTTACAGTTGAGGTAGCTGGAGGTCAGAGGCTAAATGTCTAAAAAGAAGCCAAATTTTAGGCTAACACCAAAGTGCATTTTCAGACTCCATTGGTAGCTGGGCTGTAGCAAGGTTTGTTAATGGGAATTTCTCAGGGAGAATGGAAAGTGTTTGAAAGGTCATTCCTCTGACAGTGGCAGCCATTGTGGTGCTATGGGTTGGTAATAGATTCGGTGTCCTTACTGGGAGGGAAATCTAACTCCTAGGTTACCAATAAATAGCAGTATTTATACATTTCAAGATGGGCTCCAGTTATCCTCGCCTATCCCCTTAGAGCAATTTGCTGGCAACACTTTGCTGGTGTGTGCTCACGTTGTTGTTAGGTGTCATTGAGTTGACTACAACTCATGCATATCCTGTTGACAATGGATCTGAATCTTGACCTATTCTGTGCCATCATCATCATCTCTGATATACTTGTGCCTATCTTTACAGTCACCGTGTTAATCTTCTCGTTGAGGGCCTTCCTGTCTTTCGGTGACCCTCTACCTCTCCACGAATGATATCCTTTTCCAAGGACTGGCCCCTCTTAATATGATCAAAATGTGTGAGGCAAAGCTTCACCATCCTTGCATCCAAGGAGAACCCTGGTTGCACTTACTCCAAGACATACTTGCTTGTTCTTTTGGCAGTCCATGAGATATTTAGTACTTTTCTCCAACACCACAAAGGCATCGATTCACCTTCTGTCATCCTTAGACATTGTCCAACTTTCAGATGGTGCTCCTGAGTAGCACCATAGGGTCAATGGCAGAATGCTGTAGATACCGACCTCTACGTAATGCCACCTACTATTAGCCAGGCTTCCCATCCTCTTGTCGTCTTTTGCCTACCTACAAATCCTCTTCTGTTGAAAATATCTAAACAGTGACTTCTATACCTCCATAACACTTTTCCCCCCAGGGAAGAAGATAAAAGGTAGTGTCACAGTATTGAAAATGCAGTTATGTCTTTTTAGATATGAAAACGAATGTGATTGAACTATTTTTCTTTTTAAAAGCAAATAGTGATTTGCTGTTCTTTGGGTCTCGGTTTCTGGGGAAGGTTAACTTCAAAAGGGGGAGTCATCTATGCCTTCTACCCTGGGTGTGGTTTGTATAGATCCTTCCCACCTGCCGACAGCAAAGGCAGTCAGTGTAGAAGGAATTCTGAAGGACATGGAGTTGCTTCTTGCCCATTTTCATATAGAAGCCCACGGAGGTGCAATTGCTTTATGATCCTGCAACAAGCATAAAAGATTATGGTGTGTGTATGAGAGGAAACTCCGAACACAGTAGGCGAACAACCATATTGACTCCATTTCCTTTGGAGATTAGGAAACCAGAAAGCAACCTTCACATCAGGCTGGAGAAGCCATTGATGAAGCTCAAAAGAGAGGTGGCAAACTCACAACTATCCAGCAAAAACCAAGTTGGAGGCGGCAAAAGCTGTAGCTTGGGAACAAAGGGAGTGTAAAAGACTAGTCAGAGGGGTCAGATCGACCCACCCACAGAAAGCCTGGTGAAGAAAATGAGCTACCCTTCTCTTAAGGGAAGGCTCAGAGGCAGGGGACATTCAGGGAAACCACAGGGGCTGAAAATTAGACAGTTTGTCTGAAAAAGGAAAAATGAGCTGAAGGGAGCTTTTCATATCTAGCTGAAACTGAGAACAAAGGTAAAACACCAATGTAGACTTGACGTTGAAAGAATGCCTTTTATTCAAAGATCTTGAAGCAGCTGGCATCTATTAATTGATTTCTGAGACAGTTCAATTATTTCTCTCTCTTTTTTTATGTAACATTTTCTTCTACAGTTGGATAAGCATTTGTCAACCTGAGTACATTGGCTATTCCCCAAACTCATCGCATGCAGTTGGCCACATCACTGTATCCCATGTGGATGCTGACCCCGAGATAACTCGTGAAACAGATTTAGAATCAGGCAAGGTTAGATCTGAATTGAACATATGAACTCTGGGCAAAGAATGGGAAATGCTATGGAGACAACTCCATGGAGACAACTCCATGGAGACAAAGCAGTCTTTAAGGAAGGGGGAGACCTGAGTTACTGTTGTTGTTATGTGCCGTCGAGTCACCTGCGACTCATAGCGACCCTATGTACAACAGCTCTAAACCTTGCCCAGTCCTATGCTAATCTCATTGTCTCTGACACACCTACCCTCATTACCCGAGTCACTAAAAAATCAATCCATCTCATCAAGGGTCTTCCTCTCCTGCACGGCCCCTCCACCCTCCCAAGCACGATGTCCCACATGTACAAAGTATATCAGACGAAGCTTCAGAATCCTTGCCTACAAGGAAAAGCCTGGCTTCAACCTCTCCAGGTTAAACTTGTTCATTTTCTTAGCAGTCCACTATATATGCAATACTCTTCTACAACACCACAGCTCAAAGGCATCAATTCTCCTTCTATCATCCCTAGTCATTATCCAGGAAGTGATTGCAAAGACCACGGCATGTATCAGACACACCTTAGTTTCCAGACTGATATCGTTGCTCTTCAGTACTTTAGAGAGGTCTCTAACTGCAAACTTTCCCATCGCAATACGTCTTTTAATTTCTTGGCTGCTGGTGCCAAATGTGTTGACTCTGGAGCCAAAGCAAACTAAAATTGTCAACAATCTCAATCTCTTCACCATCCATCATGATGCTGCCAATTGGCCCCGTGGTGAGAATCTTTGATTTCTTGCTATTGAGCCTCAATCCATATGGAATACAGTAGTCCCTGACCTTCCACAGCAAGTACTTTAGGTCCTCCTCAGTTTCAGCAAGCAGGGTTGTGTCATCTGTATAACACAGATTGTTGATGAATCTTCCTCCAATCCTAATGCCACATTTCTCCTCCATAGAGCCCAGCTTCCTGGATAATCTGTTCTGCATAAAGATTGAAAATGTATGGAGATAGGACACATCCCTGGCATACACCCCTCCCAATTTTGAACCATGCAGTGTTTCCTTGCTCTGTTCTGATGACTGCCTCCTGGTCCAAGTATAGGTTTCGCATTAGCATGGCCTGAGTTACTAAAAAGCTAAAATTTCACTTTCTGAGTTACTAAGGTAAGCCAATTAAAACAATAACAACAACAACAACAACAACACCCCCCAAATGCATTGCCTTTGAGTCAATTCCATCTCTCAGCAAACCTGTAGGATGGAGTAGACACTCTCATTGGGTTCCAAAGATTTAAAACTTTAAGGCAGTTCTGGTGGCCTCATGGCAAAGAAGCTGCACTGCAACCCCAGAGGTACGTGGTTTGAATCCACCAGATGCTTTGCTAGAGAAGGAGGGACAATCTCCTCCTGTACCAGTCAGATCTGATTTGATGGTACACACACACACACACCCCAATAATAATAACAATAATAATACTAATACTACTACTACTACTAATAATAATAACATGTGTGGATCATAACCAACTGTGGCTGACTCTGAGAAGAATGGGAATCCCAGAACATTTAATCGTGCTAATGCGAAACCTATACTTGGACCAAGAGGCAGTTGTCAGAACAGAGCAGGGCAACACTGCATGGTTCAAAAGTGGGGAGGGTGTATGTCAGGGACGTGTCCTATCTCCATACCTTTTCAACCTGTATGCAGAGCAGATTATCCGAGAGGCTGGGCTCTATGAGGAGAAGCATGGCATTAGGATTGGTGGATGATCTATCAACAATCTGCGTTATGCAGATGACACAACCTTGCTTGCTGAAACTGAGGAGGACCTCATGCACTTACTGCAGAGGGTCAAGGACTGCAGCCTTCAATATGGACTGAGGCTCAATGTCAAGAAGACAAAAATTCTCACGACTGGACCAATCGGTAGCATCAGGATGGATGGTGAAGAGATTGAGATTGTTCACAGCTTCAGTTTGCTTGCCTCCACGGTCAACACTCTTGGCACCAGTAGCCAGGAAATAAAAAAACGTATTGCGATGGGAAAGTCTGCGGTTAGGGACCTCTCTAAAGTACTCAAGAGCAACGGTGTCTCTCTGGAGACTAAGGTGTGTCTGATACAGGCCATAGCTTTTGCAATCACTTGTTATGCATCACAGAGTTGGACAATGACTAGGGAGGATAGAAGGAGAATTGACGCCTTTGAGCTGTGGTGCTGGAGAAGAGTATTGAATGTACCATGGACTGCCACGAAAACAAACAGATTCATCGTAGAGAGGATTAAACCAGGCTGCTCCTTGGAGGCAAGGATTCTGGGGCTTCGTCTGACATACTTTGCACATGTTGTAAGGAGAGACAGGTCTTTAGGGAGGGACATCATGCTGGGTAGAGTAGAGGGACAACGCAGGAGGGGAAGACCCTCTATGAGGTGGATTGATTCAGTGACTGGGGTAATTGGGATGGGTGTATCAGAGGCAATGAGATTGGCACAGGGTAGAGCACGGTTTAGGGCCATTGTACATAGGGTCGCTATGAGTCACAAACGACTCGACGGCACATAACAACAGCAACAACAACAACAACAATAATAATAACAACACCACAGAAAAAACAAACTTTGTAGAAGTAGGCTGCTTTATCTTTCTTCCTCAGAGCAGATGATGGGTTCAAACTGCCAGCCTTGTAACTATTATGCCACCAAGGCTTCTAGATATCAAAGAAGGCTTGTATTGTCTTGCAGTAATTTCTTGAGTATTTGTACACAGCCTCAATGGATGCCATAAAGAAAAAGAATGTGAGTTACTACAGTAGTTGTAATGGATAAATAATTTCAAAATACAACGGATCAAGTGGGACTGGGCGCCTTTAAAAAAGAATTTCTTTTTGTTGTTGATGAACAGAGCTTAAACAAATTCAACACTTACAGTGACACAGATTACATTGCTGGAGTTGTGCAACCATTCTCATCTTCCTGTTTGGAATTGTTCCTCCTCCATTAACATAAACTCATTGCCCCTGAGTTCTCTAGCTAATCTTCCACTACAGCTGTTTGCAACTTGATTATATAGAGATAGGCCTTAAAAGAGCACGATGCTCAAGGCACACGGCCTTCACGAGTCACGCTCATCTACTGTTTGGTTTCAAGACTTCAAGGAATTTTTTTTTTGTTTAAGGTTTAAAGGTTATATCTCAAGGCAGCAGTTTCAGGGGTTCATCCTAAGCCTGGAGAGAATTTTAATTTCTGTTCAGGCATCAGTCTTTGGATGTGCCTTCTTTCTGGTTTCTCTTCAGCGCTCTATTGTTATTGTTGTTGTTATGTTGTTGTTATGTGCCTTCGAGTGGCTTGCGACTCATAGCGACCCTATGTAGAACAGCCCTAAACTCTGCTCTATCCTGTGCCAATCACACTGCCTCCGAAACACCCATCCCAATTACCCCAGTCACTGAATCAATCCACCTCATATAGGGTCTTCCCCTCCTGCGTCATCCCTCCACCCTCCCAAGCATGATGTCTCTCTCCAAGGACCTCTCCCTCTTTACAACATGTCCAAAGTCTGTCAGACAAAGCCCCAGAATCCTTGCCTCCAAGGAGCAGCCTGGTTTGACTCTCTCCAGGATGAATCTGTTTGTTTTCCTAGCAGTCCATGGTACATTCAATACTCTTCTCCAGCACCACAGCACAAAGGCATCAATTCTCCTGCTATCCTCCCTAGTCATTGTCCAACTCTATGATGCATAACAAGTGATTGCCAAGACCATAGCCTGTATCAGATGC
>NW_006399857.1:1242367-1243604 GCF_000299155.1 Elephantulus edwardii
GAGGTTTATATTTGTTCTTCAGTTACTATTAGGTGCTGTTAAATAAACTCCAATTCATAGTGACCCCTTGTACAAGAGAAAGAAGCCTTGCTTGGCCCTGTGCCTTCCTCACAGTCTTATCGCAGTCATTGTGCCGACTCGTTGAGGATTGTCTTCTTGTTTGCCGATCCTCTACTTATCCGAATTTGATGTAACTTTTTCAGGGAATGGCTTGCTATGAGGTATGACTTATTTTCATTCTGAAGAGCAGGGAAATGAATCTGAGAGAGTTATTGAAGTAGTGATGGAGAAGGCATTTTAATCCAAGTGCCCAAGAGTGTTTAGGGCTTTGTTTTCGAGTGGTGCAAGTGGTTACATGCTTGTCTATAAGTCAAAAAGTTAGTGTTTTGAGTCCATTTAGAGGAACCTTGGGAGACAGGTCTTGCAATGTTTGCAGAAGACCTGAGCCAAAATCAAGCGGTTGTCACTGAGTGGATTCCAATCTGTGACCTTATATGTGTCATATGTGGACCTGTGCTCTACAGAATTTAAAACGGCTGTGACCTTTGTGAACTGGACTTCCAGACTTTTCCTTTTAGGCTACTATCGGTGGGTAGGTTAGGGAGCTTTGGTAGCCTAGTGGATAAGGAGTTGTGCTGCGAACCCAAAGCCAGACAGTTCAAACCCAATAGCTGCTCCTTGGGAGAATGGTGAGCAATCTCCTCCTCTGTGATTTGTAGTCCCTGCAATCCCGCTACATGATCAGGTATGAGTTAGTTATGTCTCAATGGCACACAGTAATTGGGAAAAAAATGAGTGGATTTGAACTACCAGCCTTTTGTTCAATAAATAGTGGAGTGCTTGACCATCTGTACCACTCAGGGAATCTCTTGAGGGACCACAGCCAGTGAAAACCTGTAGAGTGAGCTTCTAGTCTGAAGCACGAGGAGATGCCATGAGTCAGAATTCACTTGACAGCAATGCATTTTCATTTTTTGTTTTCATCTCTGGCTTCTATTTGAAATGACTTTTCTAGAGACTAGTTAATTCATTAGGCTTCAGGAGCTCTGGTGGCCTAGTAGAAAGAAATTGTGCTGCAATCCCCAAATCATGTGGTTCAAATTTACCAGCTACTCTGCAGGAGAAGGATGGGCAATCTCCTATGCAAATATGAGCAAGAGCCTATGGTGATGAAAGAGGAAGTTCAGGCTGCTTTGAAGGAAATGGCAAAAAATAAGGCTCCAGGAATAGATGGTAT
>NW_006399857.1:1244894-1262629 GCF_000299155.1 Elephantulus edwardii
AGAGACAGTACGATTGGCACAGGACAGAGCGGAGTTTAGGGCTGTTGTACATAGGGTCACTATGAGTCACAGGCGACTCAACGGCACATATCAACAACAACAA
Source organism: Elephantulus edwardii (assembly GCF_000299155.1). Lineage (NCBI taxonomy): Eukaryota > Metazoa > Chordata > Mammalia > Macroscelidea > Macroscelididae > Elephantulus > Elephantulus edwardii. The sequence continues at coordinate 1,244,998 of NW_006399857.1, forward strand.
CAGTTAATTAATTGAAAGGAAAGAATGAATAGTGTGTGTGAAGTTGGTGGTGCTGGTGGGCTGTGACAGAAAGTCAAGGACGGGCTGCTGTCTTCGGCATCTAACTACCAATGCTACGTGACTATATTCCATTGCTACCCCTACTGATGCTATCACTGTCGCTAGGGAAGATGTTACCGTTCTTCTTCAGCTGAGAGAGCGAAGGAGAGAAAAAAAATGTTTTTCTCTTTTTTTATCCCACCCTCCCACCCATTCCTCTTCTACTTGTTGTGAGTTAGCACTAAGTAAGTGTTGATGCGTGGTGACACGCTGTGTGTGGAGTAGAGCTGCTCCATGTGGCTTTCAATTCTGCGATCCTTTTAAAACAGATTTCCAGGCCTGTCTTCCAAAGAACCTTTGTTGTTTGTTGTTGTTGTTTTTAGGTGCCATTGAGTCAACTATAACTCATAGCGACTTTATGACAACAGATCTGAATCCCATTCTATCCTCATAATCTCTAATCTCTGGTATACCAGACATTATGAGCTCATTGCTGCAGTCATTGTGTCAATCCACTTGGCTGAGGGTCTTCCTCTTCTTCACTGTCCCTCCACCTTTCCAAGCATGATATCCCTCTTCAAGGACTAGTCTTTCCTAGCAACATATAAGAACGTCTAGGTGGGTTCAAACTGCCATCCTTTTGATGGTTGAGTACTTAACTATTTTGGTCACCTGGGGACCTCTACCCAGTCTGGCCAGCTCCATCATAATGTACCTACATTCAGAGGATAGCATTTTTAAAATTTACTCTCTCCTTCTTTTGTAAATTTGTCATAATGAAAAGGCGAGCAAGCGACTTCACCTTGCTTCCTAAATGTCTTTCCCAGTAGAAACAACAAGTGCCAGGATGTAGAAGGCAGGGGAGCGTCTTTAGGTGTGTAGAATTGGGAGGTTTGAGAAGAGAGAGCCAAAATCTTAATGATAGATGCTGCTATAACTAGCCTAATCAAGTTTGATATCACTTGGAATGAGAATAATTCAAAGGATTACAAGCACTACTGTAAAGTGGACATTTATAATAATACAACCCATGGGGTGGCTGTGAGAATTAATTGAGTTAATAAACGAAAACTACTCGGGAGTGTAACAAAAGCTGTTTCTGCACTGTGCATAGGACTGCAACTGTGCCTTCTGTTACCCCTGCTGTTAATATTGAGTCTGTCAGTCTGGAGACTAAGGTGCGCCTGATCTAGGCCATGGTCTTTGCAATTATGTGCTATGCATCAGAAAGCTGGATGATGACTAGGGATGATAAAAAGAGAATTGATGCCTTTGTGCTGTGGTGCTGGAGAAGAGTGTTGAATATACCATGGATTGCTAGGAGAATAAAGAGGTTCGTCCTAGAGAGGGTGAGACCAGGCTGCTCCATGGACACAAGGATTCTGAAGCTCTGTTTGACATACTTTGGACATGTTGCAAGGAGGGACCAGTCCTTGGAGAGGGTTATCATGCTTGGGAGGGTGGAGGGATAGCACAAGAGAGGAAGACCCTTGATGAGATGGATTGAGTCCATGACTGGAGTAATGGGAGTAGTAGGTGTGTCAGAGAATGAAATTGGTAAAAGATACAGCAGGATTTAGGGCTGTTGTACATAGAGGGTTGTTATGAGTCCTAAGTGACTCGACAGCACACAACAACAACAACAACAATTACTACTGCATCTCTGTTCCTGCTACCATTGCTGTCGCTACTATCATTGTTAAAATTATTATCATGAGCATCACCAATTCCATTGCCACTGCCAGGTGCATCATTGCTACCACACTATTTCTGCAACCACTGCTTCTAATGTTCTTATTACTACCACACCATGTCTACCCACCACTGATGTTGTCAGCTGTTACCACGGCTATAAATGCCATTGCTGCCACTTCTATTACCACCTCTGATATCACTACATCCACTGCTATAGTTACTTCGACACTTGCTGCTACTATTGCTGCTATCATCATTGCTACAAGTACCACCATTCCTGTGGTTACTACCACCACCTACTACCTCTGCTATCATCATTATGCCTAATTAAAATGCCACCATTAATGCTATATCACACGATATTCTGGTGCAATTCGTAGGAGTTTCAGTAGCTTGTGATTTCAAAAGTGAAGTAATTTTATAATGGAACACAATAAAAGGTAAAAGCTTATTTGTAAAAAAAAAAAAGTGAAGTAATTCAGATCAGTCCTGATTCTAAGTCTGGTAGCACTGCTTAAATATGTCCACCATTTGTGATTCTGTTATTATTTGATATACTGTTGACATGGCTTCCAGTTGTTGTTAGGTACCGTTAAGTAAGAAACAACTCATAGCTAACCCACCAGTGGATTTTCAAAGACATTAAATCACACAGGAGGAGATTGCCCATCCCTACCCTGCAGAACATCTGGTGGATTTGAACTGCATGCCTTTGGTTCAGCAGTGCAGCTCCTTACCACTAGGCCACCAGAATTCCAGCAATACAACTGTTAGTATTGTGCTGCTATGACAATTATGCTGTTACTATCACTTCCTTATGGAAATCTCGGTTGTTGCTGTTGTTAGGTGCTGTAGAGTTGGACCCCACTCATTGAAACCATTTGTACCACAGAATGCAACCTTCCTTGATCCTAGACATCCTCACAATCACTTGGGTTGTACTTAAGACCATTGTTCCAGGCACTGTGTCAATCCATCTCATAAGGTTCTTATTTTTCACCCAAAAATTTGTGTTAGGAGATATGTACCTAGAGTGTTCTTTGTTGTTGTTGTTCCATGACATTGAGTTGCCTGTGACTCATAGCAACCCTATATATAACAGCTCTGAAGCCTGCCCTGTCCCGAGCCAGTCTCACTGACCCTGATACAGCTATCTCCATTGCCCCAGTTACTGTATCAATCTATCTCATCTGGGATCTTCCTCTCCTGTGATGTCCTTCCATCCTTCCAAGAATAGTGTCCTTCTCCAAGGACCAGTTGCTCCTGGCCATGTACCCAAAGTATGTGAGATGGAGCTTAAAAAATCCTAGCCTCCAAGGAGAAACTTGGTTTCACCTTCTCCAAGACAGACCTATTTGTTTTCTTGGAGGTCCATGGTATGTTCAAGACTCTTCTCCAGCACCACAACTCAAAGGCATAGATTCTTCTGTCATCCTTAGTCATTGTCCAGCTCTCTGATGCATTGCGAGTAATTGCAAAGATGATGACTTGGATCAGGGGCACCTTAGTCTCCAGACTTACACCGTTGCTTCTCAGGACTCTGGAGAGGTCCCTGACAGCAGACATTCCCTGTGCAATTCCTCTTTTGATTTCCTGAATGTTGGTGTTAACTGAGTTGATCCTGGAGCCAAGCAAGCTGTAATTGTGTTAACAACCTCAGTCTCTTCTCCATCTATCATGGTGCAGCCAATTGGCTCAGTGGTGAGAATTTTGGTTTTCTTGATGTTGCACTTCAATCCATATTGAAGATTACAATCCTTGGCCTGCAGCACTCACGTCTTCCTCAGTTTCAGCAAGTGCCCTTTAGAAGGAGGAAAAAAGGTGCAGCCAGAGTGCTGCTTTGATAGGGACCTTGTGCTCGGATAGGCTGACAAAGAAGAGGTAAGACTGTCAACAAGAAGAATTAGCACAGTGACTGCAACAGTAGGCTTCAACATAGCAGATAAAGTGAGGATGGCACAGGATTGAGTAAGATTTCAATCTGTGTACACAGATTTGTGTGAGTTTGAATTGGCTGGACGGCTCCTAAGAACAGTGAACGACTTTTTCGAGCCTGGTGTTCTTCTCTAGGGATTAGCCAGTCCCGGTAACATGTCCAAAGTCTTGAAATGCTTGCTTCTCAGAAGCACTCTGGCTTCATTTCTTTTAAGACAAGATTTGCTTGTTATGTTGGCAGCCCATTTCTATATTCATGTTAAATGTTTCCAAAACAATAAGTATGAAGCACAGACTTTGCAACCCAAGAGGGGTTAGTAGAGCAAATCCTCAGGCTACCCTGGGTTTGCCTGGCTGTAGTTCCTACTCTAGCTTTTTCTGGGGGCTTTTGCCCTTTTGCTGCTGCTCAGGCTTGAACAAAGTGACTGTCACTGCCTCTGAGCTCTCTGAGGTAGGAACTCTGCTGGCTTCACTAATCCTTGTCAGTGACAAATGCTTCTCAAATCCATTCCCCAGAGGCCCTTTGAACGGACAAACAACTGCACAGCCATGAAATATCATGTTTTAAATGGAAGGCACTGTGTCAAATGTCACCAGCAGCTTAGCCAAAGGGCTGCTGATCTCAGATTAATTCAAATAGTTTGGGGATGATGATAATAACGAAAAAACCCCTCAACCTTTATCAAGTGTTTCTCCTGTGTCTATCAAATGCTGTTTTAAGTCTTTAACACACTTATTTCCGTCAGCCATCCCTTGCAACTGAGCGTACTGAAGCACAGAGAAATGAAGAGCCATGTTCAGAGTAACACAGTAAATGGAAGAGCTGGGGTTTGAACTCAGGCAATCTGAGAAGAGATACTGTTCAACCTCAGAACAGACACTGTAACAGCCATTCTCTGTCCAATGCACTGGTCTCATTGTACAAGGCAGTTCAGTCAAAAGAGAGCAGATCTAGCAAAATCTCTGCACAAGCAGGTACTCCTTAAATGCTAGGCCAGTGAAGGAATGAACAACAACAACAACAACAAGCAAGAATGGATTGAAAAGGAGTTGAGAATGGGATGGTGGCGGGTGGGGGGGGATTGGTGGAAGGTACAAATGCGTGGAGAGCTAATTAGCTTAAGAACTAGAAAATCTGTCAGATTTCTTCAAAATCATTCTCCCGGTCCCCTAGGCATTCAGGGTCTGTGGTGATTGGAGAAATGGAAAGTAGTATAGGGCTGGGAGGTAGGAGGACTTTGAGATTTCGTCACTTTGTGTGGACCTTCCCTGCATGACTCTGAAATGGCTCCATCCTCTACATCAAGTCCCTATCTTTCTCTAATGTAGAGAGGGATTTGTTTGCTATTTTTATGTGTTAAAATTTGTGAGACAAATGGCTCCTAGGGGAGGGAGGGTGAGGAACAGAGGAAGGCTTGCTTAGGGGGCATTCAGTTTATGTTAATAGTAGTGGAATGATCTGGAAAATGATAGCGTGTACAGTTGTATAGCCTGAAGAATTCAATCAATGTACACATAGAAATCATTGAGATGCAGTATGTTTAGTTACATACATTTTCACCACAATAGAAAAAAAAAAAAAAGAAAAACAACTGTGTGACAGAGAATAAGAGTGCTGAGAGACTCCTAAAAGGTCAATTTCATTTCAATGATGAGAATACAGAGTATCAAAGGACTTTTCAAGTGACTTGAAAAGACGTTAAATTGCCAAGGAACAATAGCTCCTGATTCTTCAGGCCTTAAAACCACACCTTGGATTATGGTTTGTTTATTTGTTCACTCTGATCTGGCCACAGTTCTTTGTGCTGACTTAACTGCCTTGGTGCCTCACATGAAAAGCTTGGCTCAACTCAGGGCCACAGGCACACTTTGCCTTTTATAAAACCCGCTGCAGCAAAGATCTAATTAGCTAATTATTCTAAACTGCAATCTCTTGATACAAGGTCATACAGCTTTCATATTTAAGATGGACAAACTGAGGTAGCTCGCATTTCCCTTCATTTAATATTTAAAAGCTTTCCAGAAGAGGAAGCGGCCCCAAAGAATTCTATTTGCGCTTATATTAATATTACTTAATTAAGAACATTTTTCAGCATTCTAACAAATAGAACAAGCACCTTAGCTGTAATAAATGTTCTTCCAGCCACAAATTTTGTCTCTTTACATAGTTAGCAAATGTTGAGTATCATAAGATTGTAATACATTATTTAGAGGATATTTGCTTTTAATTATTATTTTCTCAATAAATTATAAAATTCAATACCAAAGAGACGAAGATGTCTTAGCAACATAGAAATGTTTCATCCTGTTCTCATTTGGCTTTCTGGAAAATGACTACATTTCTTTATTAAAAACTTCTTTTGCCCTTAATAAGAAGAAAAGAAGAGACCATTGTGTCTTTTAATCACTGGCTCTGTCTTGCCTAGCACGTTAACGTCTCCATAATTATACTTTCTCATAGTTCGTCTGAATAGGAAATATCAAACATCCTCTGCAAATCTTCACTAATTATGAGTTCTAGCCGGCATAAAACAGGGATTAAAGTAACTTGCCTTTAGAACCAATTTGATCTACAACAGTAAAAACTTCTTTTCAAATTCTGATGTGATCTGGGCAATACAGTTCTCTACATAAAAGGCCATTGGTTTTCCTGACACTGTCAAAGCAGTAGTACTTGTCTTGGGGTTTTCTTTTGCTCAAGGGGGAAACTATGCTGCTTTTGTTCTTATCCTCCCCAAAGACTTTTATTTCTAAGAGAACATTTGTAGAACTCACACAGACTGTACAGTATTTTCATCCAGGTAAACAATATATTTATAAAACCTTCCAGTTATGGACAGGCACACACATTTTTGCTGATTCAATGGCCCATAATTCAATCTGTCCTCTAGATTTCCTCTATTTCTCTTCCTCTTACATTCCTATCTCTCATTATTCCATTATTAGATTCTCACAGGTTTATGAATAAGTGCAAAACACAGGCGTCAAATGTTTGATCCTCGGTCCCTTCCAAAGCTCAAAGAAGAAAAATGGAGCTCCACTAAGTTATTTTTTATTTGTGAACTCTTTAAGGATTTGCTTTTACATTTTCCATTTTACAAATGGCACCATTAAGACAAAGCCCGCTGAGGGAACTGGCCTTATGTCATATACAAGTGTAACATGTCTTACTGTGTTTTGCTTTATTGTCCTTCCAAATATTGTTTTTTTCCCATGATTTGAGGGTTTGTGACAACTCTGCATTGAACAGACCCATTGTCACCATTTTTTTCCAACAGCAAGTTCTCACTTCATATCCCTGTGTTCCATTTTGGTAATTCCCATAATATTTTAAACACTTTTAAAATACTATTGCACGCTTCCTAGACTGCAGTATGGTGGAAAGATAACTTTTATATGCAAAGGGGAGAAAAAAGTGTGACTTCTTGTTTTGCAATATTTACCTTATTGCAGTAATTTTGAACTGAACTTGGAATATCTTGAAGGTGTGCTAGAATTGCAATCAAGAGTAATGAAACTTAGGAATAAAAACCACTTAAAGAAATAAACTCACTGCCCCAAGCAGAGCATAAGCTGAAAATGCCAGACCAAAACTAAGACGCATCACCATTGAGTCAATGTACTCAGAGCTGAGTGTCGAGCAGGTTTTCAGAGGCTATAAATCACATAAAGGATCATTGTTCATCTTTCCTCCATAGAGTAGTTGGTAGATTCAAAATGACCACCTTTAGTATGCCAGGGCAACTCCCTATGGGCTAGACCACCAGAGCTCCCAAAGTGGACATGAGGAAGGTTTAAACAAAACTGTGAATGATAGAATCTTAATGGGAATTTCAGGGCATGCAAGATTTGCTTCTAAACTTGGGAGGCCATAATTACAGAGGAAGTTCCAACTCTTCCCGACAATGTGTCTCCTGGTGCTGTTGTCAGACAGTTGGCCTAAGCTAGTCTGGCAATTCTTATTTTGTTATGTTTCCCGAAACCCCTTTTGGTGTTTTATCTACTGGAGCGTTCATTTGAGACAAACAGCTTATGTACTCTTTCTAGGCAAGCAGAAACCAGAATGAATGAGAAAATTGCCTAAGAAAATCTGTCCTCATGAATTCCCAGATCAAACTGGCTGGGGAGTCACTGTTCCCTGGCAGGAGCCTTCTGCAAGCTCCACCAATGCTTGTCAACTGCCAGGCTTGCGGTGGGGGTGGTGGCAGCTGCCACCACTCTGTCCACAAAATAAAAACGACAAATTAGTAGATTTAAAAAGTTTGTCTATCTTAGATCACACTCGCAGCTCTTTGCCTGGTGGAATTAGATTAGCAGAGTAAATGAAAATTTTTGGAATGTCTTTGAAATCCACACTTGCTTAGGCGATGGCTTTCTTTTTTGATTTTTATTTACTTATAGTCTTACTTAGAAGTTGTCGTGATTGTCAGATGCAATCGAGTTACACATGATGACTCATAGTGCTCCTATGAACAAGAGATCTGAATCCTGGCCCTTCCTGTGACTTCTCTGACACACTAAAGCTCATTGCCATAGGGACTGTGTCAACTTAATTGCTTGAGGGACTTCCTCTCCTTTGCTACCCCTCTACCTTCCCAAACATGATGTCCCTCTGCAAGGAATAACCTTTCGTAGCAACATGCCCAAATTATGTGAGACGAAGCTTCACATAGGTCAGTGAATATTGACCTAGCCTTAGGATTTGTTTGTATATGCGCTGGAGTAAGTGAAGCCCCTAGTGAAGTTGTCCCTTGGAGGCAAGGTTTTTGTGCTCCATCTAACATACTTTGGGCATGTTGCCAGGAGGGACCAGTCCTCTGAGAAGGACATCATCTTTGCCTTCAAGGAGGACTCTGGCTGCACCTTCCTTAGACTTATAGGTGATCAGGTGAAGTAGCCCTTAGAATGTTGCATTGCTAACCCAAATCCTTATTATTTTTAGTAGTTCAAATCCACCAGTGACTCTAAGGGAGAAAGATGAGGCATTCTCCTCTCATTAAGATTTATAGTCATGGAAATCTGATGAAGGATTGATATGAGTTGCAATCCACTTGATGACAGTGGAAGTAGTTTCAGTGTTTGGTGGAGCTTGGAGTTGTAAAACAGGTTTGGAAGCAGGACTGGCATCCACTTATAAACCATATGCCTCTGAAAACTCTATGAACTTGGAAAAATGACAATAGTTATGGAAAGGCATTAGGTCTTTTGTTCACAGAATCGCTATGAGTTGTGCTCTATTAGAAGGCAATCAACAATAACAACAAGGTTTTACTTAGATTTGTTCTTATGAACATTTACTATACACCAGACCTTGTGGAAAAAACATCACTTAGAATGTCCTATTTAATGTGACAACAGTTCTACAAAGTTGTCCTACTCCAGATGAAAGCACCAGGTCTAAGTGACTCATCAAGGTCATCATATCAGGTGGCATGTTCCAATCTAACCAGTAAGGTCTGTATTGCTGATTATGATGCTCTATATTCCCATTTGGGAACTTTATTTAAGGGCTTGTTTTTCAGGGTACAATCTACCAGTAGCACTTACAGATGTACCTATCACCCTGTACATGGATTCTTGAAAAGACAAGAGCGCTTACAAGTGTTACGGAGTTTGGTGGTACAGATTCAGGCTTGTTGTAAACAAAATTTTCATGTTACCCAGCTGGCTTCATGAGTACTGACCTAGCTTGAGACCTCTGGGTTTGGATTTGTTTTTGTGTGTATGTCCTGGAGATGGTGAAGCCAAATTGTTCCTTGGAGGTAAGGTTCTTTTTTAAAAAAAATTTATTTTTAAAATTTTAATTGTGATTTTAATGAAAGTTTACAGAAAAGTTAGATTTTTATTCATTCATTATAGTACATTTTACCCCTTCTTCCTCCCTTCACTTTCTCTCAGTACACTTTTTAAAAAAATATTCATTCATTGTTGCACAATTATACCCTATCAGTCCTGTTTGTAATATACCTCTTATTCTGAGCTGTTGTCGTATGTATAATGCCTAGTCATGTTGTTGTTGATTGCCTTCAAATTTGGCACAACACATAGACACCCTATGAACAAAAGGCCTGAAGCCCCTCTACAATTATTGACATTTATCAAAGTTGATAGAGTTTCTGGAGGCATCCATTTAGGAAGTGGATGCCACTCCTGATTCATTTTAAACAATTCTTTCCTTCATCTGTTCTAATGTTATGTTTATCTGACATACTTTGTGCATGTTGCCAGGAGGGACCAGCTCTTAGAGAAAGACATCATGCTTGGAAAGGTGGAGGGACAACAAAGGAGAGGAAGACCCTGGATGAAATGGATTGACACAGTAATTGAGGTAATGGAGGGGAGATGCATCAGAGACAATGAGACTGGCTCAGGATAGGTTGAGTTCAAAGCTATTGTGCATAGGGTCACTATGAGTCATTAGTCAACTTGATGGCATGTAATAACAGCATATGTAATTAAAAAAATATTATTAATTTCAATGAAAATTTACAGATACTTTGGATTTCCATTCATTCATTGCTGCACTTTTCTCCCCCTTGCCCCCCAATACAATACCCTCTCAGAAAAGTAAGAGACAAATTCTTTCATTGTTTTACAATCCCTCCCCTCAGGTCCACGCCACTATGCAGCCTTCGCTCTGGACTCCTGTCCTGGCAAAAATGCCTAATAACATATCCCTTTTAAACAGTTTTCTCCCTCATCTGTTTCAATGCAGTATACATTATTGAATCCATCTTTCTAAGTCTCCCCTTAACCCCGAGGTCAGTCCTGTTTTACAATAGTGGCACCATACGGTATATGTCCTTTTGTGACTGAGATACTTCACTGAGCATAGTGTCCTCCAGGGTCACCCATTTTGAATAATATTGTATGAGTTCCTTGTTTTTCAATGCAGCATAGTATTCCAATGTGTGAATATACCACAGCTTCTCTATCCATTCGGTTTTTGATGGGCACTTAGATTGTTTCCAACTCCTTGCTATTGTGAACAAAGCCATGATAAACATGGGTGTGCATTTATCTGCTTGGATGTCAGTTACTACAAGAAACAAAAAAAGAACTGGAGAAGTGGAAGAACATCCCTTGCTCATGGATGGGAAGACTCAATATTGTGAAAATGGCAATACTACCAGAGGCAATTTACACATTTAATGCAATCCCAATACAAATACCAAGGAGATGGAAAAGGCAATTTCCAGTTTCATTTGGAATGGAAAGAAACCCTGAATAACCAAAGCACTCCTTAAAAATAGAAGAAAGGTAGGAGGTATCTCACTCCCTGATTTCAAATCCTACTACACTGCCGTGGTGGTTAAGCATATGTAATTTTAAGTGAAGACTTATTGGTTACCGTCAGTCACTGTTGTGATCCACAGAATTTCCAGTATTTAAGTTTCAAAAGTAGATCTCCACGCCTTTCTTCCTAGTCTGTGGGCTGTATTAAAACCTGTCCACTATGGGCTACCCTGCTAATATTTGAAATGTTAGTGGCATAGCTTCCAAACGCGCAGTCATACATAAGCCAACACATCAGCATGGTAGAATGACAGAAGGTTGGTAGAGGGAGACATCTTCATTTCTTTTATTTGAAGGTTAAGTACTAGAGTTCTTTTTTTTATTGAGCTTTTAATGAAAATTTATAGAGAACTTGGATTTCCTTCCATTCATTCATTGTTGCACATTTTCCTCCCTGTCCCCCCTCAGTTCACTTTGTTCTTTGGAAAAAAAAAATCTTTCATTGTTATATACTCCCTTCCCCCCAATCCACTTTACTATGCAGCTCTTATTCAAGACTCTTATCAGGCCAATAATTGTTGTTGTTGTTATGTGCCATTGAGTCGCTTGCGACTCATAGTGACCCCATGTACAAGACCCCTAAATGCTGCTCTCTCCCTGTGTCAACCTCTCCCTCTCAAACACACTTATTCCCACCACCCGAATCATAGAATTGATCATCCAACTTTCTCCTGCGCCATCCCTCCACTCTTCCAAACATGATGTCCTTCTCCAAGGACCAGTCCCTCCTTGCAGCATGCCCCAAATATGTCAAATGGAGCTTCAGAATCCTTGCCTCCAGGGAGCATTCTGGCTTCACCCTCTCCAGGACAAACCTGTTTGTTCTCTTAGCAGTCCGTGGTATATTCAACACTCTTCTCCAGCACCACAGCTCAAAGGCATCAATTCTCTTTCTATCATCCCTAGTCACTGTCCAACTCTTTGATGTGTAGCACGTAATTGCAAAGACCATAGCCTGGATCAGGCACACCTTAGTCTCCAGTAGTCTTTGTTGCTCTTCAGTACTCTTTTTTAAAAAAATTAATTTCAATGAACATTTACAGAGATTTTGTATTTTCATTCATTCATTTTTGCACTTTTCTTCTGCTCTTCAGTACTCTTGAGAGGTCCCTCACAGCTGACTTTCCCAATGCAATTCAACTCCTGATTTCCTGGCTGCTGTTACCAAGAGTGCTGATTGTGGAGCCAAGTAAACTAAAACTGTTAACTCTCTCAATCTCTTCACCATCCATACTGATGCTGCCAATTGGTACAGTGGTGAGAATCTTTATTTTCTTGATGTTGACCTTCAATCCGTATTAAAGGCTACAGTCCTTGACCTTCTGCAGCAAGCACTTCAGTTCCTCCTCAGTTTCAGCAAACAGGGTTGTGTTATCTGCGTAACGCAGGTTGTTGATGACTCTTCCACCAATCCTGATGCCACATTCCTCCTCGTACAGCCCAGAGTCTCAGACGATCTGTTCTGCATACAGATTGAAAAGGTATGAAGACAAAATACCTAATTATATATTCCTTTATACAGTTCTGTCCCCTGCTTGTTTCAGTGATGTGTACATTATTTATCCCTGCTTTTCTTAGTTTCCCTCAACCCCCATATCAGTCCTGTTGTATAACAATGGCATTATGCAGTATTTGTCTTTTTGTGATTGAGATATTTCACTCAGCATAATGTCCTCCAGGGTCACCCATTTTGAATAATACTGTATGAGTTCCTTGATTTTCAATGCAGCATAGTATTCCAATGTGTGAATATACCACAGATTCTCTAGCCATTTGTTTGTTGATGGGCACTTGGGTTACTTCCAACTCCTTGCTATTTTGAACAAAACAGCAATAAACATGTGTGTGCATATATCTGCTTGGGTGGAAGTTATGGTTTCGTTAGGGTAATATTGCCATTATTGGAATTGCTGAGTCAAATGGTATTTCTATTTGCAACTTTTTGAGAAAGCCTTCCATAGTGGTTGCAACGTTTGCAAAGTTTTATGTTCCCACCAAAGTGAATAAGGTTTCCAGTTTCTCCACAACCTCACTAGCATTTGATTTTTGCTGTTCTGTTGAATTTTTCTATTCTTACTGGGGTGAGCTAATATCTCATAGTTGTTTTGATTTGCATCTCTCTTAGAGCTAGGGATTTTGAACATTTCTTCAGGTGTTTGTTTACCATCTGAATGTCTACTTTGGTGAAGTGTCCATTCATATCCTGTGGCCATTTTGCAATTGGATTGTTTATCTTGCTTTGGTATTCAAGTATTCTTTAAGTTCTAGGTATAAGTCCCTTATCAGACATGTCATTACCAAATATTTTTGCCAGTCTGTGGCTTCCCTTTTTACCTTGTTCCAGAAGTTTTTGGATGTGCATAGGGATTTTATTCTTAGAATGTCCCATTCATCTATCCCGCTTGCTCCATGCATGTATTTTGTCCTCTACTGGTGGTAGGTTTTTCCGGATGCTTGGAAGACTGTTCATGTTTTGGACTAGTGGTTCTAGGGTTCTTCCAAACTTTTCTCTAATGAATTTCATAGTCCTTGGTTTTAGGCCTAGGTTCTTGATCCACTCTGAGTTGGTTTTTGTGTATGGTGTGAAGTATGGGTCTTGTTTGAGTTTTCTGCTGATGGTTTTTCACTTGCCAACATCATTCATTAAGTGCTAGATTTCTTGCAGAGATCATTTTTCTTAGTTCATTAAAGATAAGTGAAAAACTTTAGAAGTAAGCAATGGGAAAACTGGTCAACTCTGAACTCTAAAAGACCATCACATGTGTATAAAGAAAATGCCATATAGGTGGAGATGCATTTTTTAGAACACATTTTTTTTATCTGAGGCAGATCAGTGAATAGTTTCTTATTGGCATTGATGAAGTTTAGGTCTGAAGCTTTAGTTCTGCATGTGAGGCCATCATCAGCCCCTTTAGAGAGCTCTTGCCGTGTGTAGTACAGAAAGAGTTGCATTGCTAACTCAAAGGCCAAGCTTCTCTGGTGGTTCAAATCCACCAGCTGTCCTATGGGAAAAAGATAGGCAATATCCTCCCCTATGGCCTATAGGGGGAACCCAATGGAGGGTCAGCTCCTATTAGTTTAAACAAACTTGACAGCAATGAGAAACAGAGAGAGGTATCATAGGTCAGTCTCAGCTGTACAGTCACTCTGGTTTCTGGAAATGTCTTTCTTGAATGGGGAAAGCATTTCTCTCAGAAGTCTCATGAACCTTCCTAGTACACCAGTCATCTGGTGCTTTGATCCAGCCTACCATTTTTAGACACCCTCCATTCAAAGCTTTCAATGACGCTGAAGTTTCTGCCTTCACTGGGTGTGGACAAGAGGCTGCGTTGGCTTTCTCCAGGATCTGGAGCTTCTGTAATCAATGGCTGCATTCCGGGATCCCTGTCACCCAAGCTCAGTGTCCCACATGGCAGAAAATGGCTTTCTTCCAGCTTTAAATCTTCTCATCGCTTGTTAGACAGCTGTGCTCCGCTTTCAGTGTTCAGGAATATCTCTTGTGCTCGTTTGTGAGCCCAGAACTGAGAGAGCTCTGTTTCACATTGCCAAGCCATTTCACTTCCTCCAGTGATGACTCATCCAACCAGAGCAATAGGGGGCAGTAGAAAGATACCTTAGACAAAGTGTCGCAATAATAAATGGGAGAAAGAATATGACTTTTCTTTAAGCATTTTTTTGTATTTTTATAAGACGTAAAGTAGAAATATAGAAGGATTGTGAGCTTCTTATGTACTTTTCCTACTTGTATATGCTCCATTTTTGAGCCCTAGCATAACATTAACGGTTATCTTATAACACTGGGTATCAATTAAAATGTTTCAGATGGTGAGTGTTAGAGATAGACTTTAAACTTAGAAGGGATATAGGAAAAGCATAATGGGGGACGCGCAGAGCTAGCAAGAGGCTGGGAGATCAAGCTTGGGAAATGAGCATGAACTAGAGAGTGGAGAAGCAAGAGGATGTGACATCAACTATTGTGACCAAGCTGCAGCTGTAAGGAAATGTACTCAACTCTTTGCCCCTGGGTGGTACAAATGATCTACTGCCAATGGCCATGCTAGAGACATCACAGTCAATGTCAGATAGATTCTGGCAGAAGGCAGAGAGTACCAGAGGAACACCCTAGTTGTGTTTTACTGACTATGCAAAAAGGCATTTGACTGTGTGGATCACAACAGATGTGGCTAATCTTGAGAAGAATAAGAATCCCAGAACACTTAATTGTTCTCATGCAGAACCTATACTTGGACCAGAAAGCAGTAGTCAGAGCAGAACAGGGAAATAAATACTGCATGGTTCAATATCAGGAAAGGAGTGCTTCAGGGATGCATCCTGTCTCCATACTTTTTCAATTGATATGCAAAACAGACCATTCAGGAGGTTGGATTTTATGAGGAGGAATGTGGCATCACTGGAGGTGAACTGGAGGTAAACTCATCAACAAACTGCGTTATGCAGATGATACAACCTTGCTTGCCAAAACTGAGGAGGGCCTTAAGTGTTTGCTGCAGAAGGTCAAAGACTGTAGTCTTCAAAATGGATCAAGAAAACAAAGATTCTCACCACTAGCACCATGATAGTTGGGGAAGAGATTGAGATTGTTAACAATTTCATCTTCCACAATCAACACTCTGGATACTAGTAGTCAGGAAATAAAAATTATTGCATTGTGAAAATCTGCTGTCAGGGACCTCTTCAGAGTGCTGAAGAGCATGATGTCAGTTTAGAGACAAAAGTGTGCCTTATGTAGGCCATGTTCTTAATAATTACTTGCTGTGCATTGAAGGGCTGGACAATGACTAAGGATTATAGAAGAAGAATTAATGTGTTTGATTTGTGGTCCTGGAGAAGAGTATTGAACAATCTGTGAACTGCCAAGAGAGCAAACAGGCCTATCCTGCAGAGAGTGGAACCAAATAACTCATTTGAGGCAAGGATTTTGAAGCTCCGTCTCACATATTTTGGGTGTGTTACCGAGAGAGAAGGACATCATGCTTGGAAGGGTAGAGGAACAGTGCAGGCGAAGAAGATCTTGGATGAGATGCATTGATACAGTGACTGTGGTAATGAGGAGAGGTGTGTCAGAGACAGTAAGACTGGTTCAAGACAGGGTGGAGTTCAGAGCTCTTGTACATAAGGTCACTATGAGTAGCAGGTGACTCAGCCACAAACAACAACAACAGCAACAACAACAACAACAACAACAACAACAACTGTTAACTGAAAAGTAGGAGTTCAAGTCTTCTGAAAAAGAATGTGGTGGCCAATTCTGATGAATGAGCCATTAAAAACTCCAAGGAACAGTTTTGCTCTGATACATAGGTTCACTGTCAGAGTTGACTTGAAAGCAACTGCATTGTCTTCCTTTGCTCAAAATGTGACTGAGAACACACGAGTGACTGAGCTTTGACCATGAATAAGCGTTGACTAATGGGGTGTGGGAAGAGGCTGGATCAGGTTGGTCCTCTTTCCTCCAGCCTGCTGCATCATAAATTGGGTGACTGTATACCAATGAAAGAATTCTTTTACTTTTCAAAGAGAGGACCAAACTGGGGGTGGGGTGGGGTGGGGTGGTGGTGGGCAGGGAGAAAAGTGCAACCACTGAATGGAAATCCAAAATCTCTGTAAATGTTCATTAAAATTAATACAATAAAATAAAAGAAAATTGGGCGACTGAAATCAGGATGTTTGCTATGATTTTTTTTTTTGTCCCGCTAAGGGTGCCAAGGGAGAGTCTGTTCCATGACTGTCTCTTCGCTTCTGGTGACAGCTGCCGATCTTTCACGTTCCTTGATTTGCACGTACATCGTTCCTGTCCCTGTGTCCATCTTCACACGGCACTCGGCCAGCGTTTCATTCTCTGTGCCTCTTCTCCACTTATTCTAAGGACACCAGTCAGCTTGAATTAAGACCAACCCTAATGATCTTATCTTCACCCGATTTACATCTGCAGAGATCCTATTTCCAAATCAGGTCACATCCATAGGTACCAAGGGCTGAGAACTGTGTCACATATCCTGGGGAGAGGGTACAACTTCCCAGTCCAACCTCGAACACAGTCTTTTTAAGCTTACATGTTGGGAAGTCTCAAAGAATGTCCAAACCGAAAGTAAACCCATTACCGCAGGATCGAACTGCCTCACAGGTTTCCAAGACTGTAAATCTTTCCAGGACCTGAGTGCCGCATCTTTCTCCTGTGGAACAGCTGGTGGGTCCAGATCTTTAAGTTAGCAGCCTGACATTCTGCCACTAGGCTCCAGGAGTCGATAGTTCTCGACCTGGGAAAGGGGTGGACCCCATACCACGCAGGTACGAATAACTACGACTCCCAGAAGCCCTTGGGTCAAGCCCCCCTTCAAATCTTGGAGCACAAAGCACTGGGCAGAGGGGCGGAGCGAGGGGAACAGTGTGTGGCAGAAGGTTTCTTAGAGGACCCCATACCACGCAGGTACAATAATAACTAGACTCCCAGAAGCCTGCGGTTAGATTTGGTGATAGAGTTCCATTAAAACAAGAAAAAAGGCAATTACAATGGGAGAATAAAAATAACTAAGGCAAGTTAATGTATATTCTCAATTACCTCTGTTTTTTTAAAAACAAACAAACCTCAATTAGCATTCTTAACCCTTTTCTCCATTTCTGTAGACCTCCCTCTGTTCTTTTCCTT
>NW_006399857.1:1262729-1268000 GCF_000299155.1 Elephantulus edwardii
CCCCCGCTTAGCAATCGCCTTAATACTGTTAGCATTTTATGCGGAGACCATACAGTTGCTACTGGAGTGTAGAGTCAGAATTGGATTCTGAAGATTGATGTCCTCTCCGACTGCAGACCATCTGATTACTGGATCTCCTCTGGGCAATGAAGCCGCCTCCTTTTTTCCTCCTAGTTCGCCCGTCAAGCTTGCACCACAGTAATAATATTTAATAAGAGCAGCAGTAAAGCTATGTCATTGCTTTCCTGATGGTCAGAGTGGAATGCAGCTCCAAATAAAACAGGAGTGATTGTCACACAGATAATACAGTTGTTTTAGTTCCTTCACCTTGAGGGAGCAGGAGGGAGGGAGCTTGAATGTAGATTGATGCTTGTCTTTCACAGCCTGCTGGAATAACGCATTAGGTGTCTGGGTGAAACTGGGAGGACTACTTGATCATGTATTAAACATTCCTCAATAATTTGCAATTGCACATTCATATTGAATCTTGGAAAAAAATCAGCTTTGCTTACTAAAGATTAAGGAAAGCAAGTCTTTTTGTTGTGGGCTGCTCTCCTTGAATCGGGTGATGTTTTTGTTGTTGTTAAACAATAGAGACTTCTCCAAAGTACTGAAGAGCAACGATACCAGTCTAGAGACTAAGGTGTGCCTGATCCAGGCCACAGCCTTTGTAATTACTTGCTATGCATCAGAGAGCTGGAAAATGACTAGGAATGAGAGAAGGAGAATTGATGCTTTTGAGCTGTGGTGCTGGAGAAGAGCTGCTCCTTGGAGGCAAGGATTCTGAAGCTTTGTCTGACTTGCTTTGGACATGTTGCAAGGCAGGACCAGTCCTTGGAGAAGGACGTCATGCTTGGGATGGTGGAGGGACAGTGCAGGAGAGGAAGACCCTTGATGAAGTGCATTCATTTAGTGCCTGGGGTAGTAGGGGTAGGTGTGTCAGAGATAATAAGATTGGCACAGGTTAGGGCGGGCTTAAGGGCTGTTGTAGGGTCACTATGAGTTGCAGGTGACTCAACCTCATGCAGCAACAACAACAAATACTATTCAAGTAGTTTGTCCTTTAATCTGCCTTTTCCGTAGTATTCTGTCTCCAAAGGAAAATCAAGATGTATATTATACTGAATCCATTGAAAACTAAATTCTACAAACAGCAATCTGAATTTACAAAGCAGAAAAATGGTGGAGATTATTTACATTAGAAAAGGATTTTTATTTTCCCCTTTACATATTAAAAT
This sequence comes from Elephantulus edwardii, assembly GCF_000299155.1. NCBI lineage: Eukaryota > Metazoa > Chordata > Mammalia > Macroscelidea > Macroscelididae > Elephantulus > Elephantulus edwardii. The sequence continues at coordinate 1,263,968 of NW_006399857.1, forward strand.
TTCTTTGAACAGCAAAGTTCTTTACTGGATTTGGACTGTGACAGAAACACAGCTACTATTTCAAACAAGCCATGCTTTATGTCATGCAATTTTATAACTGAAGAACTGGGAATAATTTACAAAACAAAACAAAAAAAGTCATGGAAACTTTGTGTGACCCCAGGAAGCAGATCCAAGAAACCCAATGAGGATTCCTTTCTCTCCTAGAAGGAGACTAGCTTCCATGCAGATAAAACCGAGGCTCTTTCTTTCCAGGACCTAGAATATTGCTGCACTAAGTTATACTATTTTCCTAAAGTCATTCTACCATTAAAGTGACATTGTCAGGCTGTGTTGTGAATAAGATAGCATACTGATATTTAGAATTTCCTGCTTTGGGAGAAAGAATGTTAGAGTTTGACTTTTAGAAATGAAACCTCTTTCCTGGAAATTCTAACTTCAGATCCCCTAGTTTGTAATTCAGAGGAAGACATTTTACTCTTAACCTTCGGAGACTTAAGTTCTTCACCTGAAAAAGGAGAGTTTGAACTGGGTCATTTCTGAGGCCTTTTGCAGCTCCACACTCTCTGCTTAGTTCTTTTTACGAGTAGCATAAATCCTGTGACTGTGATTCTACACCTTTTCTTCACTTAATTCAAATTCTACATTAAGTCACTGATTGATCTAGTCTATGATTTATCTTCTCATTTTATAGTCATAAATATTTAGTGTTCTGAAGGCCTGTATTTAGGTTTGCAAGTCAGTTAAATGTCAGAAGAACAGTACAAAACATGTACCTCGAGAGTGCCCAGAGTCCCTGCATGGCACAAATGGGACAAGCTTGGCTACCAGCCACATACGTGGTGGTTTCAATCCACCCAGATGTGCCTTGGAAGAAAGGTCTGGTGATCTATTCCTTAAAGATGACAGCCATTGAACGAATACCTTAAGGAAACAGTCCAACTCTAAACACAGGCTATCACAATGGGTGGGAATCAAGTTCACAGCAACTGGCTTTGTTGTTGTTGTATGCCATCAAATTGTCTGTGACTCATAGCAACCCTATGTACAGCAGCTCTGAGGCCTGCCTTGTCTTGAGCCAATTTCTTTGACTCCAACACAACAACCCCCCTTGCCTCAGTTACTGCATCAATCCATCTCATCTGGGATCTTTCTCTCCTGTGCTTCCCTCCACCCTTCCAAGCATGATGTCCTTCTTCAAGGATCTGTCTCTCCTAGCCACATGCCCAAGGAATGTGAGACAGAGCTTCAAAATCCTCACCTCCTAGGAGAAATGTGGTTTCACCCTCTCCAAGGCAAGTCTTTATTTTAATGAGAAATAAAATCTTAGAATGTCATGGCACAGTGAAAAAAAAAAGTATTGAAGTGTAAAGGAAGAAAACGCATACCGACAGTGCATAGAGAGCCCCCATTGAGGATCTTGGACCAGCTGTGGGTGTGCATTCTTATTCTGAACAAGCTCTAGGTCTGTTCCTTGAAGGGAGATGCCCTGGGTAAGTGGGACATGTAAGCAATGGCCCCTAGCCTGTGATAGCTTGTGACATTCAGCACTGAATCTTGAGAACCTGAAAATATCTTCCGGTTAAGTCTAGATGAATACAGGATTTTCCACAAAGCCTTGATTTTGGCTTTTGTCTGTTCTGTAGGCTTTGTTAGGCACTGCTGACTGTATGCCTCTCTTCTCTGATAGGGACTTAAGGACTGAGCGGAGGTCATTGATTTGATTTAGGGACAAGGTAGTATGTAGAATGGTTAACAATTTATGCTTGAATTTGTCCTGTCTCCCCCACTTTTTGAACATTCTCTTGGTTTATGCTTTGTGTGATTCTTCAGACAACTAATCGACTACACATTTGGTCTTGGATAAATTACTTAACCTTTCAAGGCCTCATTTACTGATTGGTAAGATGGCTTATCCTTTGAGTTGGTTCTTATTCAGAGGGACCCTCTGTCATGTTTCCAAAGCTGTAAATATTTACGGGAACAGACGGCTGATCTTTCCCCTGAAGAGCAGCTAATGGATTTGAACTGCTGACCTATGAAATTAGCAGCTACATATGTAACACACTGTGTTACCAAGGCGTCTTCAAAATGTCTTACAGTGATGAAATAAAGAGATACTTTACCATGCTTAACACAGTGTATGGCACATAAGAAAAGTCCAAGGTTTGCATTATGATTGCTTTGGGATTTTAAAAGAGTTATTGACAATTACATTATTATATTTGTTTTTGTTGTGTACCATTGAGTCAGAAGGGACTCATAGCTGACCCTTCAGTGGCTTTTCACACGCAGTAAATTGCAAAGGAGGAGACTGCACGTCTTTCTCTTGTGGAGCGGATGGTGGATTTGAACCACATGCTTTTGTGATGGCAGCACAGCTTGTTTCCATGAGGCCACTTATCTTAAGTATCTCCAGGCAAAAACGCTTGACCAACAGTTTCAACAGATTTTTAGTTTCTAAAAGAGGATTACTTGTTAAAAGGAAATCGTTCACAAAATCTAAATCTATAAAGTAGATAAAATCCACACAAAGCAGACCTCTAGTTGAAAGGTCAGGCTCATCCGGTCACCTTTTAATCTCCAGGGTATTATTAAGACATGGGTGAAGGTGTCTGTTTGCAAATTGATCCAGACCACTGGCCATTGTACCTACCTCCCCAGCCTCCCATCATTGGCTTTAGCAGGGTTAACCCAAGAGCTTCTGTGCAGTGTCGAAGTCAGGCCATAATAGTCTCATTTCAGTTTCTCCATGAGCAAGTGGCCATGATCCTGCCAGCTTTGTTGTCACAGTGAATTAGATAATGTCTGTAAACTATTTTGAGCTTTTGGAGATCAGCTTTAGGGACAAAGACTCTTGCTAGCTTTAATTTCTGGCTTGCTTTGCAAAACAAAGCGTTCTAAACAGACTACTTGAAAATGGGTCAAACCCTCATTCTGTGCAATCTTAGATAAGATGGAAGCCGTGACTTAACCATGAAGGGAAGCATGCACTGTGACTAATTAGGAAGAGAGGTTTTGAAATTAGTGTTACCCAGAAAACTTACCAGGGGACCAGGAGGAGGGAGAGGGTGTGGAGCAGCATATACAGAACATTGTGCAACTGGGTTAGAACTGGTCCTTCTCTGGTGGCCTATTGGTAAGGAGTTGTGCTGCCAACCCAAAGGCAGGTAATTTGAATCTGGCTGCTGCTTCATGGGAGGAAGATGACCAATCTCCTCCCATCTGATATAAAGCCTCTGAAAAACCTCTGTTAGACCATTTATGAGTCGATTCAGCAATGAGCTTTTTGCTGAGACCTGAGACAGGCCCTTCCTATCATTTCCCTGTTTCAAGATAGAAAGTGGGAAGGCCTAGTAATGAACACCATGCATGTGAGGTTGGACTTGAATTTGGTCTTGTTTCTATCACATCATCAGGGAGAAACAAAACATCTATCTCAAGATTATTTAATACATTTAGCACAGAGTTTATTGTTGTGTACCATTGAGTCTTAATTGACCCATAGCTGATCCTCCAGTGGGTTTTCAGATGCAGTAAGTCACATGGGAGAAGATCTCCCACCTTTCCCCTGTGAAGCTGCTGGTATATTTGAACCATGTACCTTTGCACTGGGAGCACAATTTCTTACCACTAAGCCACCAACATGTCCTGCTTGGTACATAGTAAGTAATCACTTATTGTTGTGTACCATTGAGTCTTAATTGACCCACAGCTGACCCTACAGCAGGTTTCCAGAGGTGGTTAATCACACAGGAGATTACCCATCCTTCTTCTGTGTAGAGTTTGTGGATTTGAACCATGTACAGCAGCCAGGAAATAAAAAAACGTATTGCGATGGGAAAGTCTGCGCTTAGGGACCTCTCCAAAGTACTCAAGAGCAACGGTATCTCTCTGGAGACTAAGGTCCGCCTGATACAGGCCATGGTTTTTGCAATCACTTTGCATCAGAGAGTTGGACAATGACTAGGGAGGATAGGAGAATTGACGTCTCTGAGCTGTGGTGCTGGAGAAGAGTACTGAATGTACCATG
>NW_006399857.1:1268185-1275994 GCF_000299155.1 Elephantulus edwardii
GGATTGATTCAGTGACTGGGGTAATCAAGATGGGTGTGTCAGAGGCAATGCGATTGGCAAAGGATAGAGCAGGGTTTAGGGCTGTTCTACATAGGGTCGCTATGAGTCGCAAACGACTCGACGGCACAACAACAACAACAACAACCACCTTTGGGATTGCAGCACAGTTTCTTATCACTAGGCCATCAGAGCTCCAAGTAATCACTAGATGGCAGCTATTTAAAACACCACCATTATTATTCAGAACCAGGGAAACATTTTTCCATAGATGCTAAGTATCTATATATCTATCTCTATATAATCTCTATCTATATTTATGTCTATATCTAGATCTTTGACCTTTATCTGTGGTGCTAAAAATCACTAAGAATTAGAACTTGAGAGATAATGTCCTTTCATAGTTAAAAAGTTTGAAGCAACAATAGATTTTTATTTGTTCAAATTCTGGGAGTTGGTGTTATCTAAGTCTTCATTATGGGGGCTCCTGAGTTATGAGGTTTCTTGTGAAGAGCAGAGCTTATTATGCTACGCTCACATTTAGGTACTACCTCAAATACCAATTCCTATTTCAAAATCCCTCTCTGGTTAGTGTCAATCTTTGCTCATCTTAACAATATCTTTTTGGACAAATCTAATTGGATTGCCAGCTCTCTGATGCATAGCATGCAATTGCAAAGACCATGACTTGCATCAGGTGCACCTTAGTCTCTAGACTTATATCATTGCTCCTCAGTACTCTGGAGAGGTCCCTGTCAGCAGACTTTCCCAAGGCAATTTCTGTTTTGATTTCCTGGCTACTGATATCAAGAGTATTGACTGTGGAGCCAAGCAAGATGAAGCTATTAATAATCTGAATCTCTTCTTCATCTATCATGAAGCTGCCTATTGGCTCAATAGTGAGAATCTTTGTTTTCTTGATGTTTGTCTTCAATCCATATTGAGGACTTCAGCCCTTGACCTTCTGTAGCAAATGTTTTAGGTCCTCCTCAGTTTTAGCAAGAAAGATTGTGCCATTTGTATAGCACAGGTTGTTGATGAGTCGTCCTCCAATCCTGATGCCACATTCTTCCTCCATATATAGATTGAAAAGGTAGAGATAACAATTACTTGCTATGTATCAGAGAACTCGACAATGACTAAGGGTGATAGAAGAAGAATTGATGTCTTTGAGTTGTGGTGCTGGAGAAGATTCTTAAACATACCATGGACTGCCAAGAGAATAAACAGGCCTGCCAAGAGAAGGTGAAACCAGGGTGCTTCTTGGAGGCAAAGATTTTGAAGCTCTGTCTCACATACTTTGGGCACATGGCCAGGAGGGACTAGTCCTTTGAGAAAGACATTATGCTTGGAAGGACAGAGGGACAGCATAGGAAAGGAAGACCATGGATGAGATGAATTGACAGAATAATTGAGGTAATGCGAATAGTTATGTATGAGAGTGAGATTGGCTCAGTATATGACAGGATTCAGGGCTATAGTATATAGAGTCACTATGAATTACAAGCGACTTGATGGCATTTAACAAAAACAGCAACAAAAAGAACTACAATTGGATTTCCAAGAGAACAAACAAGTCTGTCCGGGAGAAAGTAAACCCAGGTTGCTCCTTGGAAACAAGGACTTTGATTAAGGATTTGATTTAGAGCCTTGATAGTTCAGCAGTTAAGCACTTGGCTGCTAATCCAAAAGGTTGACAGTTCAAAGCCACTTGTTGTTAAGTGCCATTGAGTTGCTTGCGACTCGTAGCAACCCTATGTACAAGAGCCCTAAATGCCGTTCTATCCTGTGCCAACTTCGCCGTCTCAAACACACTCATTCCCACCACTCCACTCACAGAATCAGTCCATCTCATCGAAGGTCTTCCTCTCCTGTGCCGTCCCTCCATTCTTCCAAACATGATGTCCCTCTCCAAGGACCAGTCTCTCCTTGCAACATGCATAAAGTATGTCAGACGAAGCTTCAGAATCCTTGACTCCAAGGAGCATTCTGGCTTCACCCTCTCCAGGACAAACCTGTTTGTTCTCTTAGCAGTCTGTGGTATATTCAACACTCTTCTCCAGCACCACAGCTCAAAGGCATAAATTCTCTTTCTATCATCCCTACTCATTGTCCAACTCTCTGATGCAAAGCAAGTAATTGCAAAGACAATAGCCTGGATCAGGCGCACCTTAGTCTCTATCCTGACATCATTGCTCTTCAGTACTCTTGAGAGGTCCCTCACAGCTGACTTTCCCAATGCAATTAATCTTCTGATTTCCTGGCTGCTGTTACCAAGAGTGTTGACTGTGGAACCAAGTAAACTAAAACTGTTAACTCTCTCAATCTCTTCACCATCCATACAGATGCTGCCAATTGGCCCAGTGGTAAGAATCTTTTTTTTCTGGATGTTGAGTTTCAATCCATATTGAAGACTGCAGTCCTTGACCTTCTGCAGCAAGCACTTCAGGTCCTTCTCAGTTTCAGCAAGCAGGCTTGTGTCATCTGTGTAGCGCAGGTTGTTGACGATTCTTCCACCAATCCTGATGCCACAGTCATCCTCGTACAGCCCAGAGTCTAGGATGATCTGTTCTGCATACAGATTGAAAAGGTATGGAGACAAAATACACCCCTGACGGACTCCCTTTCTGATTTTGAACCATTCAAAGCCACTAGTTACTCTGAAAGGGAGCTGTGGTGGCTTAGTGGTAATGTGCTGTGCTGCAATTCCAAGGGCGTGTGGTTCAAATGCACTAGTTGTCACTTCAGGAAAAGGACAGGCAGTCTCCTCCTGTGCGATTAACTGCCCCTGACAACCCTCTGGTGAGTCAGCTATGTACTTGATGGCACATGACAACAGTGGCCACTGTGCAGGAGAAGAAACGACAATCTGCTTACAAAGATATTACAGTTTTAGAACAGCCCTGCGGACAGTTCTCCTCTGTCCTATAGAATCACCATGAGGTAGAATCCCAGCGGCAAGGGGTTATTTTAGGTTCTGTTGCTTGCCAAGTAAACTTCAGATCCTGCTAGACAAGAACAAAGTAAAACTGGTTACTCGGGGGGGGGACCCCTTAGAAAATATTGCAAAAGATTTAAGATTTCATTAAAGTGGTTACAATGATATTTCAGGGCAATTGAGCCAGTTGTTAATTCAACAAATATTTATTGGTCATCTTCCATGTAACCTGCATTCTTGTAGGTATTGGAGACCTAGCCCTGAATAACACTGACAAAAATCCTACCCTTTGTGGCCTTAACATGGCAGCCTGACAGGACAGCTGACAAATGTGTCTAGCAGACTCAGGCAGTTAATGACCAGAGAAGAGAAAATCAACAAAGAAGGTGACATGATAAATGCATTTGGTAGTTTTAAAACATGCCCACCATTCCTTTGCCATTGCTTCTACAGATGATGGGATCTAGGGATTCTCGCCCTGACAATGAGCTAGCTTTTCTGAGAAGCAGGATGTGCTGGAAGTGATGCTGCATGGCTTCTGAGAACAGCTGAAGAAACCCAGCTTGTTGCCTTCTTTCTTGGGAGCCCTGAGTCACCAAATAAGACAATATGGCTACTATAAAGCCACTATGCTGGGGAGACCATGTTGTGAGACTAAGAAGAGTTTGGAGAAATAAGCCTGTGGAACCCTCTCTGTCTGTTCCCAGTCCAGGAGCCATTTCTCTGAGTGAGCAGATGACCCAGCCCCCAGGCTTTCCCTGCCTCACCTGACGATGACCACAGCAGAGACAAATATACCAGAAAACTAGTGCAGGGTCAGGCTGAGCAAGTTTTGACTTAATGGCAGTGAGTATAAGTAGAATGTGAGAGCTCTAATCAAATTGCCAATTTGCAGAATGTTACCTGCTAAAGGGGTTCATTTACTCTGACCCCTGGTGGTCAGAGTAAAAACGGAATGAAAATTCTCTAATCCTGTACCAAAGTCAGTTTGACAGTTGAGATATCTATGATTTTCACTGACTGATTTTAAAAGTAGATTACCAGGCCTTTTTTACTAATCTGTTTTGTTCTCTTCTCCAACACCACAGCTCAAAGGCATCAGTTCTTCTTCTGTCATCCTTATTCCTTGTCCAGCTCTCAGATGCATAGAAAGTGATTGACAAGATCATGGCCTGCATCAGGTACAACTTAGTCTTCAAACTGATGTCATTGCTAGTCCGTATTTTGAAGAAATCTCTGACAGTGAACTTGCCCAAAACAATACATCTCCTGACCTCCTGACTGGTGGTAGTAAGGGTGTTGATTGTGGATCCAAGCAAGATGAAGTCATTGGCAGTTTCAATCTGTTTAGCTGACAGGTGGCTGCAATGAGGTGCATTGGTCAGGAATTGGACTTTGGTTTCCCGTGTGGAGACTGAACCATTAAAGTACCACTGCCCTTGTGAGTAGAACAGATTTTGGTAGTTTAAGTCATTAAATGCTGGGGTAATTTGTTACGCAGACATGGTAACTGGAGCAATGCCTCCAAAGAGAATGATATGAATATCTAAGGATTAATAGAGCCCCATAAGGAAACTGAAGAAAACTTCAAATGTTTTTGCAAAAATAACTTTCTTTATGATCATTCAGTGAAAGTCAAATGGGAAGTGACAGATGTTAAATTGAGTTGTCATTCAATTCTTTTTGGGGAAAATAAAGGAAAAAAAAATTCACATCAAAACTTGTTGTTTAAAGTGTTTAAACTGACATTTTGTTAAATGTAAGATAGAATATAGAATACACATGGTTTCTTATTTTGTCATTTCATTTCTCTAAATAAAGTCCTAATTCAACCCTCTCTTCCCAATATAGTTGACTCTCAGTTTTTTCCCCATGTTAAGTGGAGTTGTAATTGTTGTTAGGTGCTATTGAGTCAGGTATGACCCACAGTGATCCTATGAACAACAGATATGAACCCTGTTCTATCCTGTGTGATCTTCACACTTCCTGACATACGAGAGCTCATTGCAGCAGTCATCGTGTCAATCCACCTGGTTGAGGGTCTTCTTCTCCTTTGCCAACTCTCTACCCTTCCAAACATCACGTCCCTCTCCAAGGAATAGCCCCTCCTAGCAACATGTCCAAAGTGTGTGAATTGTAATATGTAACATGTAGACTTTTCTCACTTATTGTTATGGATTGAACTGAAGCATTCTGGTGGCACAGTCTGCAGGGAGTTGTACTGCTAACCTATTGTTGTTGCTGCTTGCTGTCCAGTCGAGCATGACTCATAGCAACCCTATGAACAAAAGATCTGAAAACTTTCTGTAAGTATAGTCACTTCCCAAAGTTCCTAGTTTCCAGAGACATGTTTAGGAAGTGGATGCCACTCCTGCTGCTAATCTACAGGCTAGATTTTTCTAGTGGTTCCAATCCAGCAGCGGCTGCATAGGAGAAAGATGGGCAATCTCCTTTGTTATTCATCGCCTCAGAAACACAATGCAGGGTTAGGTATGACTTGGTTATATCTGACCCATCACCTTTCCCTGCATGATATCCGTTTCCAAGGACTGATCATTCCCAAAGTCTGTGAGATGAAATTTCACCATCCTTGACTCAAAGGGGCACCCTGGTTGCACTTCCTCCAAAGCAGATTTATTCTTTTGGCATTTCATGGGATATTCAGTACTTGTCTTCAATACCACAAGTCAAAGGCCTCGATTCTTCTGTCATCCTTATTCACAGTCCAACTTTCAGATGCCTACAAAAGACCATTGCTTGGATCAGGTGCACCCTAATCCTTAAAGTGACTCATCAGATGGAGTTCAACTGCCTGAAACACTTCCAAGGCTGTAAATATTTAAGGAGCAGGCAGGTCAGTTTTCTCCTCAGGAGCAGATGGTAAGTTTGAACCATTGGCCTTTACATTAGCAGCTGAAGGTGATAGTCTTATTAGAGAACTGTACACACCTATGGGGCCTTCCTAAAGTTCCTGGAACAAAGACTTGCCAGCTGGAAATAATTGCAAAGAGCTTGGATCACATCAGTTTTACAATGCAATCTAAGGCTCATTAGAATGAGCTGGTCACTCAAAGCAGGGACCCCACAGAGCGGAAGGGGCCAAGGATTTCGGTTTAGTAACTGAGTTCTTGGAGTTTTTCTTTTGCAATCTTGATCCCCGCGGAAGGACCTGGCGTTTTCGTATTGATTGCCTTCTTCACTAATGTAGTTAGGGAGAAGAGAGAATTTTTAAAGAATTTCGAATTGAGCGGAGGGAGAATGTATTAGACTGGCTGCATTTCCTTGCCTCCGGGCATGGTTTGCTCCTTGAAGGTTAGAGCCAAGGGGATTCTTTATCTTCCAACATTTTCATTTAGGGCAATCAAACACCACAATTTGCAGTCTTCAGCTTTAGGGAATCTCAGACTTCAATAAAGAGGATGGTATTTTATTATCTCCTCGGGTTGTTTTCGGAACTTTGAGAGAATCACCCAAACACTTCTTCTGACTGGACGACTATAATGGGCCAGAACAAATCACTCGAGTCTAGTTTCACTTACGAAAGCAATTTTCATTGTCCTGGACACATGTAGTATCCTTAACTTGGGCTTTGAATTTCTTAGAAACCTCTTTGTTAAGTGGCCAGTACTTCTATTTTATTGAGGGCACAGAGAGGGGAAGCAGTAAATCAAAGGAATTGTTCGTTGTAGACAAACACAAGGTCTCAGAACTCTATTTCAAGCTCTTATTGGCCATTATGAGATTCCACCCCCCTCATGGTCTCTCTATCATGAGATTTTTTTTCCACTTCAGAAAAGTATCAATATCTGAAATCCCTTGGGGCAAATGCATGCCCACTGGGCCTGAAAGTGAGTAAAAAAAGATTTGGTACTAGCCTTGGCTCTTTGAAAACTGTGTGTTCTTGCTCAAGGCTCTAAACTGCTGAGCCTCAGTTTCCACATCTCTACATTGGGGCCATAGGATAAAGATGGGAATTCTTCTCCTGTGTGATTTATATCCTCTGAAAACCCACCGGAAGGCTGGCTATGAGTCAGTTCTGACTCGATGGTACACAAAAACAACAACAACATTGGGGCCTACCACCTGTCTGTGAGATTGTCATACTATGATAGCTTGTGTATTGCTATATTGAAAGTGATGTCTCTTCAACTCCCACCGGGGTTATAGAGAGTAATCAAGTTTGAGCAGAGTTATAGGCAAAGATAGAGTAGGAAGAAAGACTTGGTCATCTACTTCTGAAACTTGGCCCGTGAGAACTCTCTGGACCACAAGAGAACAGTGTATCGTCTAGGGCTGAGAGACGAGCTCCCTCATTTGGAAGATGGCAATGGGTTCAGGTGTGCTGTTGTTGATCGTGACATTAGTACAGAACTGAGAATTGTGTGTTCTGTTGTATGTGGAGTTGCCATGAAATGGGGGCCAACCTGATATCAGATAACAACAAAGGCAGGAGTCCCGGTGGCACAGTGCATTGTGCTGGGCTACTAACAGAAAGATTGGTGGTTCAAAGCTAGTGGGCACTCCTTGAGAGAAACAGTCTCCAGGAAAAATGCACAGTCTTGGAAACGGAACTGAGGCTCCCTATGAGTTGGAATCCATTTTATGGCTTTGAGCTTTAATGATAAGAGCAGTTTCACTGTGTCCTGTAGGATCACTGAGTTGGAATCAGCTTGATGATGCATAACAACAGTAACAAATTCAAAGTGATAACGGCCTTGCTATTAGGGTCAGACAGAGATTTACATGAGGCGGCTGGTAGAGCAGGTATAGGCAGAGCCTGACACATAGTAGATGCTCCACTGGAGGTATCTCACTCCCTGATTTCAAATCCTACTACACTGCCGTAGTGGTAAAGACAGCATGGTACTGGTACA
>NW_006399857.1:1277784-1291418 GCF_000299155.1 Elephantulus edwardii
AAAAAAAAAAAAAAAAGAACCTACGTACTCCAAGGAGCCTCACCCTTCTCATCTGCACCCAGGAGGGCTGTAAGAATTGAACGTATGTGGCAAGGAAACTGTGACAGAGGAGAAAAATATAAGCATATTTCCACCTACAGATTAAGGATGGTGTCAGCAGAGGAACTGAAGAGAATGCCCTAGGTAAGTGATCATTGAAGTGATTTGTGTGGCCACTGACATTTATGTAGATGTGAGAGACACCACTGACATTTATGTAGATGGGAAAGCCTATGAGAGCTTAATTGTGGTGAGGTCCTCACAAGGTGTGCGGCTTACACAAAGGCTGCATGTCTCCAGTCATTTGATGCCACCAGGACTCTGAGGGAGAAAGACAAGCCGGCAAACTCCTCCTGCGTCATTTACTGTCTCAGAAACCTGACAGAGAGAGGGTGGCAACGAGTTGGAACTTACTTGAATGCAGTGAGTTTGAATTTTGAGGGACTGATGCACACATGTGGGTTGACCATTTCCCTTGGTGTAGGTGGGAAGAACATTGTAATTTTGGAGGCATGGCCTATCATTTTTGGGCCCAGGGCAGGCTGGCAGTTCTCATCTTACCTTGTTGTCTGAGGAAATAGATGGGAGTTGGAATCGTATCCCTTGGTGTAAAGTCTCAGACTTGCTGTGTGATTTTGAAAAAGTTGCTTAGCCTCTCTGTGCCTCTAGTTCCTCTATAAAGCAAGGATAGTGATTTTATTTTCACAGTATTGGGTTGTTGGTGAGAATAGAATGAGTTAATATACATAAAGATGCCAAGAGCAATTCACTTGCTAAATAACATGCCTCCGGGAATTCATGAACTTTGATAAATGTCGATAGTTGTAGAGGGGCTTCAGGCCTTTTGTTCATAGGATCGTTATGAGTTGTGCTTGAGTTGAAGACAATCAACAACAACATACAGTTAATATCCAGTATCTTTTATTTTCTTTTTAAAATCAGCAGATGTGGTATTTCCTCAAAGGAACCCTGGTAGCACAATGGCTAAGCAATTGACATCTAGCCAAAAGACTGACAGGTTCAACCCTCAGCCTCTCTATACACAAGAGGTGTGGTAATCTGTTGCCTTGAAGATATGCAGCCTTGGAACTAATATGGAGCAATTCTGTCCTGTCCTACAAGGTTGCTATGAGTTGAAACTGTCAATGGCTATAGGTTGTGATTTGGGGCTACACTCACAGGCTGCCTCTCTGAGTCACTGTCCAGAATCATCGACTGTATATGGGATGATTTATCAGCCAGGTAGTGTGCCTAGTTCCGGGGAAACCAAAGCAATCAGAATATATATATATATATATTTTTTTTTTTTAATTTTTTATCACAAGATATTATTCCTTACTGAGGGAGACATACCATCATGTGCTCTGGGAATATCAATACTTTGGGATGTATGTGGAGATGGGAAAATGGGACATCTGATGAAGGCTCCTCAAATCTGAAACTTATTGCTACACCTCTCACTCACCAGGCCCCACTCTCATTCTGCACAAAGTCTCCGTCTTACTGGGCTTGTTGTTTCTGGCTGCCTTTGGGTTGGAGCCTAACTTGCATCAACACCACACACAATGGAACACAATGCTCTCTGATCCAACATCGTCCCCATGATGGGTTGTAAAGTGGATCATTGTAATCTATGGGGTTTCATTGACTAAGTTTTGGAACTAGATTGTTACATCTTTCTTCCAGTCGCTCCTAGTCCAGATGTTCCACTGAAACATATTCTGCGTCATAACAACGAGCAGGGCTCCACTAAAGGAGAAATCTTGACTGTGAAGAAGGTACATTGCTAAGAGTCAAATTGGAATTTCCTCCCATCATTGCCATTTAGTGATTCAGACTTACGGTGAACCCGAGTAGAAAGGCTCCTTGAGGTTTCCCAGTGGGTAAAGATCACCACTTCATCACTTTCCTGTGGAGTAGATGATGGGTTCAAACCACTGATCTTTCCTTTGGTGGCCAACGATTAATCCACCATAACCACAACTCTCCTGCTTCCTGCCATGGAAGGGGACAATTTTACCACTGACCCACCAATGCACCAATGTAGTCTTTTGTTGGTTGATTATGATTCACAGTGACTTGCTGTGTGCGCTAGGACTCACTGATGAGAACTGGACACTCAAAAATACAGGCCGAGCCTTGGATCCAAAGCCTTGCCTTGAGGCAGAGACACCAGCAGGTAGCAAGGGGCCTTGAGACCTAGCCAGCCTTCCTGGTGTTTACAACATTAATAACAATGGACATTAATCCTTGCTAGCTGATGTTTTTGTTCTTTTGTGACTGCCTCCCAACACCAGGCTTGGAAGATGGAGATGTTTTAACAGCAGGGAGAACAAGCAACGTGCACAGCTCTGAGGGCCCACCTGTCAGCACGGTTAGCACGGGCAGGTCCACTGGCATCCTGCATTTAGTGACAAAAGGCATTTTCAACAGACCAGTGTGTGTCTTTCTCTCTCTCTCTCTCAGCTTCAGCTCCTTAAGAGTCTCTTCTCACAATAGCGTTTACAGGCAAAAAACGGCAGGGTAAAGAAAGAAAAGCAATAATGGCCTGCTCTCAGAAGTCAGGAGGAGGCTGGGCCGCTGCTGCAGGCCTCATTTCCTGTGAGGACGCAGCAGTGAGGCTGGCTGTTGAACACCCAGGGGCAGCAGAGGGCTTTGCTGCTCAGGATGGAAAGGACAGGTGCTGAGGGGCGGTGTGTTCTCATCCCTGAGCCTTGGGAGGGTCTGAAATACAGTCCGATGCTTCCATTCCCGTGCTTTCTCTTTGCTGAGAACAAGAAGATTGCCTCCTAGATTAGGCTGACAGTTTTAAACAAAATGATTGCCATTGAAATATAAAGGCAATCGGAATGCCCTTCTGTGAGAAAGATGAGGCTTTCGAAGGAAAGGCGCTGCTATTACTGATTTCTCTTTCACTGTTATTGATCCCCACACCCCAACATGGATTCAAAGCATCATTCCTAAACAGCCGAGAGCCAAGCAGTTAAAAAGAAAGACTGTGGTCCCAGATTCCTGGAACAACATTTTCCTGGCTTCTTTAAATATGTGGTTTTGGGTCAGGTCCTTGACTTCTCTGGTTTAGTTCCCTAGTGGTGGGAAGTTGTGCTGCCATCCCGAAGGCACGCGGTTCGAATCTGCCAACTGCTCTGAGGGAGAAGGATGGGCAATCTTCTCCTGTGGGAATAACTGCCTCTGAAAAGCCACTGAAGGTCGCTATAGGTCAGATCTGACTTGACAGTACACAACAACAACAACTGTAAAATGGGAATAATACGTTTCTGTTTCTGAAGGAATTATTCAGAGTTGTTAACTACCTTCAGGTCCTGACTTGTGGAGATTCCATGCACCATGGAATAATAAAACATAACCGAATCCTGTGCCATCCTGGACCATTATCATCCACAGGATCTTCTTTCATTAGCCAATATTAGAAAGTGAATTGCCAAGACTTTCACCCTAGTTGATCTTAGTCTGGACACTTTGGTAAAATCTATTTAGCATCTCAGAGACATGAAAGACTTGAGTACTGGTTGCATATAAAATGCATTGGCTGAGAATTGAATCCAGGTTTTCCAAGTAGAAGGTGAGAGTTCTACCACTAAACAACCACTGTCATTTTTAGACTTTCAGTTACTTCTTTTTTTAAAATTTTTTTATTATTAATTTCAATGAAAATTCATAGAGACTTTGGATTTCCATTCATTCATTGTTGCTCCCCTCTCCCTGCCCACCTCTCCCCCCGCCCCGCCCCCACCTAGTACTCTCCTGTCCTTAAAAAGCAAAAGAAAAATTTCCCTATTGTTCTACAATCCCACCCCCAGGTCCACTCCACTATGCAGCTTTTGCCCTGGACTCCTGTCATGACAAAAACACCCAAACACATATCCCCTTTAAATAGTTTTCTCTCTCATCTGTTTCAATGCAGTATACATTATTTATCCCATCTTTCTCAGTCTCTCCCCAACCCCAATGTCAGCCCTATTTTACAACAGTGGCACCATCAGTAACTTCTATATAATAATTTTCTCTTACTATAAAAATAGTACATGAAGACATTTCCGTCTGACCTTTACTAACTCCACAAGAGGGAAGAGTCCCCATCCACAGTAACCACAACTCAAACTTACTCCACTAAGATCAGACATAGCCCTATTTCCCTACACCCACTTCCATCAATCCCAACACCAGTTTTGCCTCCCAGTGCTCTCACGTCTCTGCTATTGGGCCTGTGAATCTATTACAGTGGCCACACAGAACTCACAGAGCACACTCAATATTATGGGCTTTATTAGAGAAGTAACTCATTATGATTCAGGTTAGAAACAGGCTACAATTATTTGGAGGCACACGGAAATTTCCACTTCTTCTTTCTTATTGGTAGTGAGATTCTCATCACCCCTTTTTTCCCCCAGAAGATGCTCAGTTTAAGCCTAGTGGGAAGACAAAACTGGCCGATTCCCTGGTTAGTGGATTACACACCTTATTGGCATGTTTACTACCTAAAAGATGCCATTCACTTTCCTCATTTACATTTCTAGTATAATCCCACTCATCTATGTGGTGAAATTAAAACCCAATGTCTAGGAAAGCCATTTTGAATATTGTACTGCACCAAGTAAGTATACAATAAAACATTTCATGTTAAGGGGTGAATGAAAATATAGTTAATATATTAACTATAATTAATTAAATTAAATTAATAATTAAATATAATATAGTAGCAACCAGCATATTATTCCAGCTCCATGGTCAGCTGAATAAGTTTGAACCATCCCTGATGTCTAATACTACTTACTTAGATGTGTGACCTTGGATCAAACTTTTAACCTCTTTGTGGTTTCATTTTCTTGTATAAAAATTGGAATAAATAAAAACAACTCTATCTAAGCTCTGTGTTGAGAATTACATGAGACTATACCTGAAAAAAAAGTCTTTACACTGACTTCTCTTTAGTTTCTTCACAAGTAAAATGGAAATAGTAATGAAACCTATCTCATTTCCTTTGAAGACTAAATCAAGATTAAACATTGGTTAAAGTGCTTAGATCACCACCCATTTTTAAAATTGATTGCTGTAAGTGATGGCTTGCGTTTTATTATGATGCTAAACACTATGTTACCAGTATTTAAAATACCAGCAGATGAATAAACTTAGTCTCATAAAGACAAATACTGTATAAGACTATTATTGTAGAAATAGAAAGATAACTAGTAAAACATCTATGAGAATGCAAGAGGAGGGAGGATAGGGGCAGAGAGGTGAGGATGGCCAGGGGGCAAATTATAGTGACACATAATTTAATTACGTGGGTAAAGGAAATGGGAAAGATCTAGGGGATCTGGAAAGACAGGACAATGGTGGGCATAGCTCAATGTTGATTAATTTTATAAAATACATTGAATGAGAATGATTGTCTGAAATACAATGTGAATGAAGTATAGTGTGAAACACAGCGTATATATAAACTTTGTAAGCAAACCAGTATAACTTTAAAAGTTATTAAAAAAATATACCAGCAGAATCACCCACGAGGGACTGATTTTAGCAGTCCTTCCAGCCTAGAACAGAGTAGGAAGGAAGACCTAGTGATATGCTTTTGAAAATTGTTGTTTGTTGTTTTGGAGTTATATGCCATCAAATCTACTATAACTCCTAGCGACCCTACGGACAATGATCTGAACCTTGCCCTATCCTTCAACATCCTCATTTTCTCTGATATGCTCAAGCTCACTGTAATAGTCACTGTATTAACCCATCATTGAGGGTCTTCTCTTTCTCTAATGTCCTTCCCAACATGATGTCTTTCTCTAAAAACTGGTTTCTCCTGATAACACGCCAAGTATTCAAAACAAAGCTTCATCATCCTTGTCTTTAAGGAGCATGGTTGTCCTCTGCAAGACAGATTTGTTTGTTCTTTTGGCAGTCCATGATCTATTCAGTGCTCTTCTTTAACACCACGATTTAGAGGCATCAGTCTGTCTTTGGTCATCTTTATTCGTTGGCCAACTTTCAGATGCATAGGAAGCAACTGAATATTGCTGTGGCTTGGATCAGGCACATCTTAGTCTTTAAACAGGCATCGTTGCTCTTTACACTTGAGAGGGGTCCAAACAGATTTCCCAATAAAAAGCTAAAAAATTAGCTACAGGAAATTCTATGGACCACTCCCCCGCCCAATCTTGACCAATTTAATGCTGACACATTCGCTCCCAAGATTGGAAGGTACTTGAGATACACAGTGACATCAAAATGGACTCAGACATAGCAGATGAGAGAGACCCCAACAATGGTTTGCTCAGTTGTGCATCGAGTCACCATAATGAGTCGGTGCCAACTCAAAGATGGTGACAGGATTGCTTAGAACAGGCTCATAAATACGCGGCACATGTGATAGACGTGTCTGCTGTTATTTTTACTAAATGACTCCTTCCCTCCATCATTGTTTTGGTGTTCCTATCAGCATTTATTCAACGCACGTTGTGTGTCTTACAGCTCTGTTACAATGACCCACATATTCAGTTCATTTCATTTCATTCCATATTTCTTTGGGAACTGGCAGTCTGGCCTCACTTCCTGATTTCGGCCTGTTTATCCACTCTGGGTTTTTATTGACTCAATTACTGCCTCCCTGGGCTCCATCCCCACACACCAAGTTAATGGTGTGCTGTTTGCTGAGCGAGGCGTTTTCTACCACCCTGCTCCAATCTGTGAATGTCTCTGGAGCTCCCTCCTGACATAAAGAGCTCAGGTGTAATGTGATTAAAGCTCCCAGTGGATTTCCAGTGTTCCTAGGTTTTGTGACTGTAACTGCTTTTAAGCAATTCAGGATGTTACTAGCCTGAGGCCTTTGCTCAGGCAAAAAGAGTTAGCATTAATTAATTAATGCTCTCGATCTTGGGCTATTTGGACTCTGTACTTGTACATTTTACCTGCCATGATGGTTGTCAGAAGAGATAGACCTTTACTTTTCTAGTTCCCCAAACCTGTTCACTGCCTTTGAGTTGCTTCTGATTTATAGCAGCCCCACAGGACAGAGTAGACTGCTCCATAGGATTTCTAAGGCTGTAAATCTTTACAAAAGTAAATTGCCTCGTTTGTCTCTCACAAATTGCCTGGTGGGCTTGAACCATTGACCTTTAAGTTAGCAACTGAGTGCTTTGACCATGACAACCCTAGGACTCTTTTAAATTACCAACCTCCTCAAATCCTAAAGTAAAGAAAAGTACAATATTAGCTCAAATCTTTCTTGTGTCTGTCCTTCTTTCTCCCTTTGGGCAGCTGGTGGATTTAAACCTTATCTCTAGGCCTCCAGAGCTCCCTATACTGGAGTAGAGTCTGTCCTAATTTAACCTCTTCTGAATTGTATCTTATTAGATGGGAAAACAGACATGGTGAGACACATATGTTGGGACACATGTGTTATGAAGACGGGCAGATGAATCCATAAGCCTGCCTGACGTGCTAAGGATAGCTGACAGAAACTAGACTAAAAATGACAGAGACATTCTCCTAGAGCTTACAACTTACATTTCGATTTCTAGCCAATAGGCCACATCATGACAGGTGGAGAAAAGATTGAAGTTGGCCACAATTTCATTTTACTCAAATCCTCAATCAATGCTCTTGAATAGCAGCAGTCAAGAAATCAAAAGGTATTTTGTATGCAAAGCAGTATAAAATAAAATAAAATGAAAAAAATTTAAAACAGTCAAAAGATGTATTACATAAGGGTAGGAAACCTGCTGTCAAGGACTTCTTTAAAATATTAAAGAGCAAAGGTGTGCTTGATCCAAACCTTGGTATTTTCACTTGATCCCTTTGCATCTGAAGTTGTAAAATGACTTAAGGAGATTGAAGATGAATTGCTGCTTTGAATTGTGGTTTTGGTGAAGAGTGCTGGCTATGTCATGGATTGCCAAAAGAATAAACAAATTTTTCTTGAGGAAAATGACACATAGCAAGTAATTGCAAAGACTATGGCCTGGTATAGTACTGGTCTGTCCATTTGCTGTAAAGAGGTAACTTGTGGTTGCTGTGAAGCTGAATACTGTGACACTGATGTGCCAAATGTGGTAATAGTTACCCATCGTGGACAGTGTTTGGTGGAGCTCCTCAGTTAAAACAAGCTTGGAAGCAGGAGTGGCATCCACATCCAAAATAGCTTACCTCTGGAAACCCTATGAACTTTAAGAAACGAAGAATCGTATACAAGTGTACAAGTCTTTCATCATAGGGTTGTTATGAGTAGTCTACTTACTACTCATCTGCATTTAACAACAACAGGGCCTGAATCAGGCGTACCTTGGTCTCCAGACTGACATCATTGTTCTCCTATACTCTGGAGAGGTCCCTGACAGCAGACTTTACCAACGCAATTCACCTTTTAATTTCTTGGCTACTGGAACCAAGCTAACTTAAGCTTGTTAACAATCTCAATCTCTTCTCCGTCTATCATGATGCTGCCAATGGTCCCAGTGGTTAGAATCTTTGTTTTCTTGATGTTGAGCTTCAATCTATGCTTAAGACTGCAGTCCTCGACCTTCTGCAGCAAGTACTTCAGGTCCTCCTCAGTTTAAATCCCCATACTTGTGGTATTTTTTTTAAAAATAACGGACTAACAAACTAAGAACGATAAATTTATTCATTCCTTAAAATATTCGTTAGGGAGTTCTGCTAACCTAGTCTATAGAAGGCTGTACTGCTAACCCAATGTGCTTCTTTTGACGTTTGAATCCACCAGCTTCTTCAAGAGAAAAAGAGGAACAAAAACCTGCTCCTTTATGATCTGCAATTTTGGAAACGCAGTGGAGGGTAAGCTATGAGTCAGTTCCAATTTGACAGCAGTGAGAGTGAGTTAGAGGATATAACAAGCACGTAGGAGGAAATCAGAGGTGAAAAAAAGAAGGTGCGGGGGAGGAGAAATAGGAAATATGTTGTAGAAATGACTTTCTGAAAAATCTAACCTTATCTGTACAGAATAAAAAAAATGGATAAATATATGAGAATAGTAATTAAATTTACCTTAAAGGAGCCTCAGAAAACAACTCTTCTTTTTCCCCTATTCAGAAAATAACTATTCTTTCCCCCATTTTTCCAAGGTAAAGATTGGGGTTGAGAAAGATTAAGTAACTTGCCCAAGTCTTGTCATTTATGTTTCTCTCTCTTTCTCCTACTTTTCCTCCTCCTTCCCACTAAAGTTATTGTCTTCTATGAGCCAATGTGCTAAGGCTTTTACATGCATTATTTCATTTAATCCCTACACAGATGTAACTGGTCAGTGATGTTGGTATCTATTTGTTTTACAGATGAGATGACTGTGGCTCGTGAGAGGTTGAGTCATGGGTCCAAAGACAGAGAACAGTTAATTGGCTGGGTTAGGACTCATGTCCCAGCTGCCTGTCTCCTGCTGAGGCATTGCCTACACTGCAGCAGTTGGACTGACTGACTCTTGCCCTTAGGACAGACAACTGCTTTAGAGCAATTTCAGGGGCCAACTACAGTGGAGACATACATATAACAAAGGAGAAATGACCAACACAATATCATGCCCCATGGGCTCAACACACACCAACATAATCATGCCCCTTAGATGTACGTATTCTATCATTTCCTCTTTTGAGTACTTAAAGGTGTTTCTTTGCTAGCTCTTTAGAGATATGTGGGGAGAAGCAGGCATTTTGCTTTTATCCCAAATATGCCCTGTGAACACTCTCGGTGTGGAGTGAGGTTGTTCAGGACATGATTCTGCAGACCTGCATTTGTTTCCAGTTTCCCTCTCCCCGCCCTCATCATTACTGCAGGAAATTTAGTCCCGCTGGTTTGTCAATTCTTCCACTCAGAAAAATGGCCAGCCACGTGTCTTTTGTTCTTTTTCTGAGGCTGCTACGAAGTTATAATTTACTGGCATGCAGAGAAAAGTGGATTTTTTTTTTTCTTTTCACTGCAATTCCATTTCTTTCCTCCTTTGGGATTCTTGGGAAAACCTGATTAAAATGTCAGCCAGAAGAATGGCTGGTGATTCTTTAAAAGGACGGATTAAACCAGGATGACCCAGAGCACTAACAGAGAGGAATACCCTGTGGGGATCTTGGTATGTTACTCTCTAGTTATTCAATATTACCAAGAAAGTAAGAAAGCAAGCAAGAAAGAAGAGGCTTTAAGAGAGAAAAGAGATGATATTAGAATTCGTCTTACAAATTATGGCAGTAGAACTTGAGTAATTTGTGCTTCAAGTCCCGTATTGAATAAGATATCCCTGATACCTATATTCTTTGTATGAGGATAAGTAACATGCCTGCCATTTGGGAATGTAATTAGCTCGCCACTTACTAATTGAAAAGTTTGTGGTTCAAATAAATTCAGAGGTGCTTCAGGGGAAAGGCCTGGTGGTGTTCTTCTGAAAAATTGTGATTAAGTGTTGTCAAGTCGATTATGACTCATGTTGTTGTTAAATGATATTGAGTCGATAGTCACCCTATGACCCATGGATGTGAACCTACCCTATCCTGGGCCATCCTCATCCTCTCTGACACATTCGAGCCCAGCAGTGTAATCACTGTGTCAATCCATCTCCTTGAAGCTCTTCCTCTCCTTCACTGACTTTCCTTCCACCTTTCCAAGTTTGATGTCCTTGTCCAAGGATGACCTCTCCTAAGAACATGCCCACATTAAAAGATGAAGTTTCACTACCCTTGCCTGCAAGGAACACTCTGGCTGTACCTTTTCCAAGACACACTTGTTTGTCCTTTTGGCTGTCCATGAAATATATTCAGCACTCTTCTCCAACACCACATTTATGACTTTTATTGTTGTTAGGGGTCACGGAGTTGAGAAGTACTCATAGTGACTCTATGGACAACACATCTGGACCCTGCCCTACCTTGTGCCATCCTCATCATCTCTGACACACTTGAGCCCATTGCTGTAGTCACTGTGTAAATCCATTTCATTGAGCGCCTTCCTTTTTTTTTTTCTGAACCTCCATCTTTCCAAACTTCATGCCCTATAGTGACCCTATAAACAACAGATCTGAACCTTGCCCTATCTTGTGCTGCCATCATGATCTCTGCCATGCTCAAGTTCATTGCTGAAGTTACTGTGTCTTTCTCTGACTTTTCTAGAATGATGTCTTTTCCTAAGGATTGGCCGTTCCCAACAATATGCCCAAAGTAAGTGAGATACATTCTCACCATCCTCGACTCTAAGTAACACCCTGGTCACACTTCTTTCAAGAAGGAATTTTTGTTCTTTTGGCAGTCCATGGGGTGCTCAATACTCTTCACCAATACCACAGCTAAAAACATTTTAAAACCTCATCACTGAAAATCATTTTGGCTCAGTTCTTTTTTTTATTATTATTAAATTTTATTAGTTTCAATGAACATTCACAGGGATTCTGGGCTTTCACTCCTTCATTGCCGCACCATTCTCTCCACCCTCCTCCCCAGTTTGTTCTTCTTCCCCGCCATCCGAATGTCTGTTTTAATTGTCCAATTGCCACAGTGCTTGTCTGGGCTCAGTTCTACTGTGATACATACAGGGTCTGTGTGAGTTAGAGTAGACTTAACAGCAATTCATGATTTTTTAGTTAACTTACCAGCAACTAATGTTTTTTTTTGATTGCTTTTTTTAAATGTATTTATGTGACATGAAGATGCAGATGGTTGTTGTAAAGAAGTTTAAACAAGTCATTTAACAAGAGGAGACTCCATAGGTGCCACCTTCAGCCTGGGCTGTTGTTTGAGAGACCTAATTACTTCTTTCTCAATCTCCTAGGACTTCACTTTGTTCCCTGAGTGGAGTCTCTGCCAAGGTCAGATCCTTGGTGACAGGATCTACAGACTGGACCCAAACACCACCACTATCCCCTAACTCCGAGGCATCTACAGTAGTGGAGGGAAGGACCTCTCATGCTACCCACATGTCATACTGTACTAGTAGTGCCCAGTAAGTAGGGAGGGATTAGTGGGAGAGGACACTAAGTGATGAGAGGTTAAGTGAGCGTGGACATAGGCATTGAAGATGGGATGCAGCCCCCAATTCTTTTTTTAAGTTGCAATTAACCTTGAAGAGAATGGAAATCCCAAAGCACTTGATTATGCTTCTGTGAAACCTATACTTAGAGCAGGAAGCAGTCCTCAGAACAGAGCAGGGAAACACTGCATGGTTTAAAATCAGGAAAGGAGTGAATCAGGTATGCATCCTGTCTTCATACCTTTTCAATCTTTATGCAGAACAGATCATTCTGGAGGCTAGGCTTTATGAGGAGGAATGTGGCATCAGGATTGGAGGAAGTCTCATCAACAACCTACATTATGCAGATGATACAATCTTGCTTGCTGAAACTGAGGAGGATCTGAAGCACTTACTGCAGAAGGTCAAGGGCTGGAGTCTTCAATATGGATTGAAGCTTAACATCAAGAAGACAAAGATTCTCACCACCCTGATAGATGGAGAAGAGATTGTTGTTAACAATTACAGCTTGCTAGGCTACATAATCAACACTTTTGGTATCATCACTTAAGAAATCAAAAGCAAATTGCCTTAGATAAATTTGCTGTCTGAGACTTTTCCAGAGTACTGAGAAGCAAAGATGTCAGTCTAGAGACTAAGGTGTGCCTAACTTAGGCCACGGTCTTTGTAATTACTTGCTATTCGTCAGAGAGCTGGATAATGACTAAGGATGACAGAAGAAGAATTGATACCTTTGTATTGTGGTGCTGGAGAAGAGACTTGACCATGGACTGCCAAGAAAACAGGTCTTTCTTGGAGAGGGTGAAACCAAGTTTCTCCTTGGAAGCTAGGATTTTGAAGTTCCATCTCACATACTTTAGGCATGTGGCCAGGAAGGACCAATCCTTGGAGACGGACATCATGTTCAGAAGGGTAGAGGGACAGCACAGGAGAAGAAGATCCCAGATGAAATGGATTGATAGAGTAACCAGGGCAATGGAGATAGATGTATCAGAGTCAGTGAGACTGAATCAAGACAGAGTGAGGTTCAGAGATTTTGTACATAGGGTTGCTATAAGTCACAGGTAACTTGACAGCACATAACAATAACATCGGTTTGTTTATAAAGTTTGTGTACATAGTTTTTCACACTATCCTTTATTCCCATTCCCATTCCCATTCATTGAATTTTCTAAAATTAATCATCACTGAACTTTGCTCACCATTACCTTGTCTTTCCAGATCCCCACTTGTTCTTTTCCATTTACTTTTCCCACCCACCAAATTGTGTGACTCTATGATTTCCCCCTGCCCATCCTCATCCCTCTACTCCCATCCTTCCTTCCTTGGATCCTCATACATGTTTTACTAGTTATCATTCTATTTCTACAAGAACAGTCTTATGCAGTATTTGTCCTTCTGAGACTGAGTTAGTTTACTCAGCATAATGCTATCTGATCCTTCTCAAATTATGTAGTAATTTTCAAAATTGTTGCTTTTGAATGTTTCGTAGTATTCCATCATGTGAATGTACTATAATTTCTCAATCCATTCAATTGTGGTTCAACATTTGAGGTGTTTCCATGTTTTTGAGATGGCAAATAACACTGCTGTGACCACTGGTGTACAAATCTCTATTTGTA
>NW_006399857.1:1295108-1304658 GCF_000299155.1 Elephantulus edwardii
GGTACCTTCTAAAGATTACATCCCTGTCCTTGAAGAAGAACGTCATGCCCGGGAGGGTGGAGGGACAACACGGGAGAGGAAGACCCTCTATGAGGTGTATTGATTCAGTGAGTGGGGTAAGGGATGTAGGTGTGGTGGAGACAGTGACATTGGCACAGGACAGAGCAGGGTTTAGGTCTGTTGTACATAGGGTTGCTATGAGTCGCAGATGACTCAATGGCACACAACAACAACAACAACAACATACACCAAGGACTCCACCTTTTTGCCTTGATTGCCTCTCTGCTTCCAAATTTTCTTCATAATTGTATCCTATTTATATATTCTTTACTTGAAGAAAATCTTGTCACAAACATACATAGGAGTGCCTGTAGTTTTGTATAAAACAAGTTCTGTGTGGAACCTGCCAAAAGGAGGAATTTATAGCTTTCTTTGTAGCATTGAATTTTGTGCTTGCTGAACACTAGGTTTGTGGTTTTTAATAGTCCAAGAAGAAGAAAATCAAAGTGAGACCAAAACATTTGGCCTGTCTGATTCCCGAGGCTGTTTGTGGTTCTCACACACAGGATATAGTACTTCATTATTGGATTGCATGCCGGCAGGTTAGATAGAATGAGTTGCCTGGTGGACTTTGTCCACTCTTCCTTAGACATTTTGCTACAGCACCTCTGCATTGTTCATACGATGAAGAATATCACATTTTAACGAAGAAAAAGGTTAGTACAGGAGGTAAGTGGATCTTACTTTATCTCACATTTAGGATAATCTAAAGAATGAATCATATATAGATATAATTTATAAGGTGCTCTGCTGGCCTAGTGGCAAGAAGCTGTACTGCCATGCTGAAGGCACATGGTTTAAGGCCACCAGCTGCTCCGTGGGAGAAGGATGGGCAATCTCCTCCTGTGTGAATAACTGCTTCTGAAAACCTATCAGAGATAAAATTTTACTGAAGATTATTTAAAAATGGCTTGGAAAGTACATTGACAGGGAATGTGCAGAAATTCAGGCTGGATTTAGAAAGGGTCGTGGCATTGTCGATGTCAGGTGAATCCTGGCTGTGAGCAGAGAGTATCAGAAAAATATTTATTGTTTATGTTTTATTGATTATGCAAGGACATTTGACTGAATTATGGTCCATTTGCTGCGAAAGATGAAAGATGAGAGAAAGAAAGAAAGACTCTCAACGAGGTGGGCTGACATAGTGACTCTCACAACGGGCTTGAGTATGACAGAAATCACGAGGATGCTGCAGAAGAAGGCAAGGTTCAGATATGTTAGTCACAAGGTCACTGTCAGTTATTATTACCTTGATGGCACCACAAGGACAACAGCGAAGAATCTATCATCTCCCAAGTCCTGATATTTTCAGATTATTGTTAAAAATAAAATATAATAAAAATATTATTTTCCCCAACAAAGCAACAGTTCTTGTTTGGACAAATCTTAGGAATGCATTCTCTTTTTTCTGGTCTTTCTACACATGTTTTAACTTCCTGAATATGGGTAAACTGAGACTCTGTGGAAGATATAAACCATCTGTCCTTGTCTTTGAAATCCTCTCATATGTTTTCCAGTCTACCCCAAAGGAAAGAATGGAACTAATTTTAAACATACAGTTTAATACAAAATATATCCATAAGGGAACAAAGGGCAAAAATGTAAATTATGTGAGATGATGAATTATTTTTTGTGAGAGAATATTGTTATTTGATAACAGTGGCTTGTCTTGAAATTTTTCATTTGCAATTAGATGTATGCTGCCTTTCTCTATTCAGGAAAAAAATATTGCCAAATAGATTCATGGGATTGAAAAGGTTCATATCAAAACGAACTATGAAACTCCAAACCAACAAAACCCAAGACTGTGTTGTTGCTATTGTTGTTGTGTGCTGTTGAGTTGGAACAGAACCATACCTGATCCTCCAGTGGATTTTCAGAGACAATAAATTGCATGGGAGGGATTGTCCATCCTTTTCCAGCAGAACAGTGGTTCTACTCAATCAGCTGCTCCTTGGGAGGTTAGAAAATCTCCTCCTGTGCACGTAACTGCCTCTGAAAACCTGCCAGAAAGTCAGCTATGGGTAGGTTCTGACTTAACAGTACACAACAACAACAACAACAACAGCAACAGCAATCGTTGGGATTGCAGTGTAGCTCTTTACCTCTTGGCCACAAGAGCTCCCTGAGCCCACAACTGTTATTGTTATGTTCTGTCAAGTCACCTGTGTCCAACTCTCTGATGCATAGCAGGTACCAGTACTCAATTCACTACATCCAGTGTATTAGAAATATAGCGATTTTTTTAGATATATTTAGTGGTTGCCTTCTTCATTTAATATGGATTGAAGCTCAACATTCAAGAAGACAAAGATTCTCACCACTGGACCAATTGGCAGCACCACAATAGATGGAGAAGAGAAGGAGGCTGTTAACAGTTACAGCTTGCTCGACTCCACAAACAATACTCTGCACCAATAGTCAGGCAATCAAAAGACGAATTGTGCTGGGAAAATCTGCTGTCAGGGACCTCTCTAGAGTACTGAGAAGCAACAATGTCAGTCTAGAGACTATGGTGCACCTGATCTTATCCATGGTCTTCATAATTGCTTGTTATGCATCAGATAGCTGGACAATGACTAAGGATAACAGAAAAAAAAAATTGATACCTTTGAGTTTTGGTTATGGAGAAGATTCTTGAACATATCATGAACTGCCAAGAATACAAATATGTCTCTCTTGCAGAGGATGAAACCAAGTTTTTCCTTGGAGTCTAGGATTTTGAAGTTCTGTCTCAAATACTTTGGGCATGTGGCCAGGGCGGACAGGTCCTTGGAGAAGGACATCATGCTTGGAAGAGTAGAGGGACAGTACATAACAAGTACTTTTAAAGACCATGAACCGGATCAGACACACCTTAGTCTCTAGACTGACATCGTTGCTTCTCAGTATTCTGGAAAGGTCCCTAACAGCAGATTTGCCTAATGCAATTTGTCTTTTGATTTCCTGACCGCTGGTGCCAAAAGTGTTGATTTTGGATCCAAGCAAACCGTAACAGTTAACCTCAGTCTCCTCTCCATCCATTATGGTGCTGCCAATTGGCCCAGTGGTGAGAATCTTTGTCTTTTTTACGTTGAACTTCAATTCATATTGGAGACTATAGTTCTTGGCCTGCTGCAGGAAGCACTTCAGGTCCTCCTCACTTTCAGCAAGCAGGTTGTATCATCTACATAATACAGGTTGTTGATGAGTCTTCCTCCAATCCTAATGTCACATTTCTCCTCATAAAGCTGAGCCTCCAGAATGATCTGTCCTGCATATAGATTAAAAAGGTATGGAGACAGGATGTATCCCTGACACCCTTGCTTCCTGATTTTAAACCATGCAGTGTTTCCCTGCTCTGTTCTGAGGACTACTTTTTGCTCTAAGTATAGGTTTTGCACAAGCACAATCAAGTGTTCTGGACTTCCCATTCTTCTCAATGCTAACCACTACTTGTTGTGTTCAACACAGTCAAGTGCCTTTATTGGTCTAGTGGTGAGAATTTTTATTTCCTTGATGTTGAGACATAATCCATATGAAGATGTAATCCATAATTCATAACTCATCATCCATATGAAGAGGTAGTCTTTGATCCTTTGCAATAAGTGCTTAGTCTTCTTCACTTTCAGCAAACAAGTTTTTGCCATTTTTATAATACAGGTTGTTAATGAGTCTTCTTCTAATCCTAACACCACATTCTTATTCATAAAGTTCAGCTTCTCAAATGATTTGCTCAGCATACAGATTGAATATGGATGGAGAAAGGCTACTACCCTGACACATACCGTTTCTGTTCTTAAACAATGAAGTAATCCCTTGCTCTCTTTGGACAACTAACTGCTTCTTGTTCTATGTATAGGTTTCATATGAGCACAATTAAGGGTTCTGGAATTCCTTCCAATTTTTCTCAAGATTAGCCATAATTTATTATGATCTACACAATCAAATTCCTTTCTGTTATCAATAAAACAGAAGTAAACATTTTCTGATATTCTCTGCTTTCAATCAAAATAAATGTGACATCAATAATGACACTTGTTGTTCCATGGCCTCTTCTGAATCCATTTTCAATTTCTTGCAATTTCCTGTCAGTGGCAGGTCAGCACAGGATAGAACAGAGTTTAGGGCTCTTGTACTTTGGGTCGCTATGAGTTGCAAGTGACTTGACGGGACACAACAGTAACAACAACAGCAATATATTCTGATAAATAGGAAAACCAAGTAGAAATGGAAAGAATCCCACACTCTACTCAAATTGACAATGACAGAAATAGAAGACTGGAAAAAACCCATGACAAAAGAAGAAGCTAAGTAAGTAATGAAAAAACTTCCTAAAATAAGTCCTGGACCAGACCAGGTTCACGTGATACCAAACATTCAGAGAAAAACTATCATCAATTCTACCTAAATTATTTTAAAAAATAGAAAAATGAAGATAAGTCCCAGGGTCATTGTATGAAGTAAGCATATCCCTGATACCAAAACTAGGCAAAGACATCACCAGAAAAGAAAACTATAGACCAATATTTCTCATGAACATAGATGCAAAAATCCCTAACAAAATTTTGGCTTACAGAATCCAACAGCATATAAAAAATAATTAAGAAATGTAAGGATGGATCAATACAAGGGAAAAAATAATATAACTCATCACATTAACGAAGCAAAAAACCAGAACCATATGATCCTAGTAGTTGATACAAAAAAGGCTTTCAACAAAATCCATCACTACTCCTGATTAAAGCATCCAACAAAATAGAAATAGAAAGAAATTTCCTCAATATTGTTGTTGTTATATGCCATTGAGTTGACTCTGTCATAGCAACCCTATGTACAACAGCTCTGAACCCCACTTTATCTTGAGCCAACTGCGTTATTCTTCAACATAGTGACAAGTATATATACAAAATCAAGAGCCAATATCATTCTTAATGGAGAAAGACTAAAGGCATTTCTCTGGTAAAGAAGGACAAAGTTCACTACTTCTACTCAATATTGTATTGCAAATTCTAGCTAGATCAGTAAGGCAAGAGAAGGAAAGAAGAGTCCTCCAAATTTGCAAAGAAGTGGTAAAAGTGGCACTATATACAGATGATATGATAGTGTACACAGAAAACTCCAAAGACTCAACAAAAACCCTATTAAACTTAGTAGACCAATTTAGTATAGTCACAGGATATTAAATGAGTTGGATTTCTCTACAGCAATAAAGAAAGCATAGTGAACCACAAAATGAAATATTTAGGAATAAAACTAACTAGAGACTCAAAAGGTCTTTATAAAGAAAACCACAAAACACTACTACAATAAACAATAAGAGACCTAACTAATGGAAAAATATTCCCTGTTCATAAATATGAACATTGTGAAAATTACAATCCTACAGAAAGCAATCTACAGGTTCAATGCAATCCCATTGCAGAAACCAAATTAATTCTTTAAGGAGCTAGGAAAGGCAATTTATAGTTTAATTTGGAAAGGAAGGAAACTCAGAATAAGCAAAGCTCTTCTGAAAAACAATAATGAAGTAGGGGGTCATCCCACTCTCTGATTTCAAGACCTACTGCACAGCTGTAGGAATCAGAACACCTTGTCTTGGTACAATAACAGACATACTGACCAGTGGAGTAGAATTGAGAACTCAGAAATCAACCCATCTACCTGATGTCAACTGATATTTAACAAAGAAACAAAACCTATTAAATGGGGCATGACAGACTTTTAAACCAGTAATGACAAAATTGTACATCTGCTTGTGGAAAACTGAAACAAAATCCATACCTCACACCATACACAAGAACTAGATTAGATACCATAAAGATAATAAAAGACAAAATGGGAACACATTTAGAAGTTCTACCCTAAGGTGTATATATAGGCTTGCAAACAATCAAAAGTGCATAACCAGGATGAGTTAAAATTCAGGAATGGGACCTTCTTAACTGAGGAAGACCTGAAGTGTTTGCTATAGAAGTCAAGGACTGTAATCTTCAATATAAATTGAAGTTCAACATCAAGCATTGGGATAGATGGAAAAGAGAGTGAGGTTGTTAACATTTTCAGTTTGCTTGGTTCCACAACCTTGACACCAGCAGTCAAGATATAAAAAAATGAATTGCTCTGGGAATAGCTCCTGTTAGGGACCTCTTGAAAGTGCTAACGAGTAATGATGTCAGTTTAGAGACCAAGGAGTGCTTGATTAGCGCCACTGTTGTTGTCAGGTGCTATCAAATCAAGTGTGTTTCATAGCCACCTGATGAACAAAAGATCTGAACCCTGTTCTATCCTGTGCCAGCCTTACACTTACACATAGAGCCCATTGTAGCAGTCACCTTGTCAACCCACCTGGTTGAGGGTCTTCCTCTCTTTCTCTGAACCTCCACCCTTCCCAGCATCATGTACTTCTCCATGGAATAGCACCTCCTAGCAACATGCCCAAAGTATATAGGGCAAAGCCTCATCTTTTTTGCCTCCATAGAGCACTTTGCACTCTCTTCAACACGTATTTGTTCTTTTGGTTGTCTATGGGATGTTCAGTGCTATTCTCCAACACCACAGCTCAAAACATCAATTCTTTTTCTGTCATCCTTATTCATTGTTCAGGTCTTGGATGTACAGCTAGTAATCGGAAAGAGTATGGCCTGAATCAGATACACCTTATTTCTCAAACTGATATCAGTACTTCTCAATAATTTGGAGAGGTCCCTAAATGTAGGTTTTTCCCAGTGTAATGCATCTCCTTATTTTGTGACTGCTGGTACCAAGGGTGTACCAAGAAAGATGAAGCAGTTGACAGTTTCAATCTTCTCTCTAGCCATCATGATGTGGCCTATGGTCCAGCAGTAAGAATCTTTGTTTTCTTGACTTTGAGAAGCAATCCATAAAGAAGGCTGCATTCCTTGATCTTCTGCAATTAAGTGCTTCAAGATCCCCTCACTTTGAATCACTTTCAGTCAGGAGTCAGGAGATCAGGAGACACATTGCATTAGGAATGTCTGTAGTCAGGGACTTCTTCTAATTACTGAGGAGCAAAAAGTCAGTTTGAGGACTAAAGTGTGCCTAACTCAGGCTATGATCTTTTCAATCACTTACTAGGCATCAGAGAGCCTGATAATTAATAAAGATGACAGAAGAATAGATACCTTTAAGCTGTGGTGTTGGAAATAGTGGTGAATATCCCATGCACTGTCTTGGAGAAGGTGTAGCCAAACTGCTACTCGGAGGCAAAGATTACAAAACTCTGTCTCAGATACTTCAGAGATGTTGTTAGAAGAAGCTATTCCTTGGAAAGAAAGATGGTTGTTGTTAAGTGCTGTCGAGTCGCAGGTGACTCATAGTGACCCTATGAGTGAAAGTTCTGGACACCTTCAGTATAACTTTCATCCTTTGTCCAGGTTCATAGGGTTTCCAGAGTCAAGCTATTGTGGAAGTTGATGCCACTCCTGCTTTCAAGCTTGTTTTCATCAGGGAGCTTCACCATGGGTAACAGTATTCAGCTTCACAGCAACCACGAGTTACCTCTGTACAGTAAGTGGACCTACCAGGGTTACATGGCCTAGAAGAATATTTCACCAAAAACAAAGGCAGAAAGATGGAGCTTCCATAAAAGACAGGAAGATCTTCAGTTGGATTTACACAGTGACAGCAGCAATAGTCTCAAGTATATCAGAAATGGTGAGGATGACAGGATAGTACAAGTTTCAGATCTGTTGTTCATAGGGTTGCTATGGGTTGTTGTTGATTTAACAGTTAAAAACAACAATAATATGTGCATCAAAAATTTACTTCAAAAGGGTGACAAGAAAGCTCACAAACTGGGAAAAAAGTTTGACAATGGTGTTTCAGACAAAGATCTGAATGTTACAGGGTACTGCAGGGTCTCTTTTGAAACAAAGGCTGATAACCCAATTACAAAATTGGGAAAAAGACATGAAAAGGAAAGACATTGGAAAAACTAACTTCACAAAGGAAGACATTGGAATAACTAACAAAAACATGAGGAAATGTTCAAAATCACTGGCAGTCAGAGAGACACAAATCAAAACACAATAAGATACCATGTCATTCTAGCAGCTGTAGCAAAGTAACAATAAATGCTGGAGAGATTGCTATTATTATGCACTGCTGGTGGGACTGTAAAATGGTGCAAACACTCTGGAAGGCTGTTTGGCATTTCCTCAAAAAGGTGAACATAGAAATCCTATGGACCAGCTATTCTACTACTATGAATGTTGTTTTGTTGTGTACCATTAAATAGGCGAGCTTTGTTGGGTTTTCAGAAGCAGCTAATCGCACAGAAGGAGATTGCCCATCCTTCTGTTGAGGAGTTGGTGGATTAAAACTGTGTGCCTTTGAGCTGTGTGACAGCTTCTTGTCACTAAGCTACCAGAGCTCCCTACCATGAATATACCTAAGGAAATCAGAGCTAAGACATGAAGATATTTACACATATGTTCATTGTAGAAAACCAAATACTCATCAACAAACAAATGGATAGAGAAACAGGAATATTCACATAGTGGAATATTGTGCAGCACTAAAGAACAAGGAAGTATTTATAGCATACAACATGATATGGAAGAGTCTAGGGGGCATTATGTTGAGTCTAATAATTCAGTCACAAAAGGACAAGTATTATGAAAATAGAAGGATAACTCAGGGGTTTTGCAAGAGGGAGATGGGAAAAGGAATAGAAACAGAATAATGAGCACACAATGAACACTATAAGGATCGAGTTGGGAGGATCAACCTGGTAAGCTTAGAGGTGCAGAAATGTGCAAGGAGCTGGAGTTGGAAAATAAAAAGGGCCAAACTCGCTCAGCGTTTCTTAAGCTAAAGGACCTAAAAAACAAATTCAAGCCATGAGTTGCAATGCTTAATGATGATATGGGTAGAAAATGGAACTATTCAGGAAGAATTAAAAGAAGATGGAAGGGGTACACAGAGTCACTGTACCAAAAAGAATTGACTGACACAGAAAAATTTCAAGAAACAACATATGAACAAGAGGCAATGGTGATGAAGAAAGGAAGTTCAGGCTGTTCTGAAGGATTTGGAAAAAACCAAAAAGTAAAACCCCAGGAATTTATGGAATACCAATTGACATATTTCAACAAACAGATGCTGCCCTGGACCTGCTGACCACGTTACGACAAGAAATCTGAAAGAGAACTACCTGGCCAACTGACTGGAAGAGATCCATGTTTATCCCCATTCCATAAAAAGATGACCTGACAGAGTGTGGAAATTGTCAAACAGTATCACTCATATCACGTACAAGCAACATCCTGATGAAGATTATCCAGAAAACAATTGAACAGTACATTGACAGAGAGCTACCAGAAATACAAGCTGGGTTTAGAAGAGGTCGTGGCACTAGAGACATTGTCACCAATATTAGATAAGTCTTGACAGAAAGCAAAGAGTCCAGAGAAAGGACTATTTGTGTTTCATTGATTATGCAAAGGCTTTTAACTGTGTGGATCACAACAAATTGTGGCTAACCTTG
>NW_006399857.1:1306008-1312138 GCF_000299155.1 Elephantulus edwardii
CCACAGCTCTTCTGGGAGGATCTAAATCTAAATCGTTGAAGCATCCTCCTTTGTTTCCAGCTGGGAGCTGGGGCCTGTCAGTCCTGTCAGCCACGAGGACCTGATGTGGGCCACCCTTGGCCAAGTGTCCTTCAGAGCCACACTTAAAACAAGTGAGTGGGAGCTTCCTCTCTACTCCCTTGCTTATCTGTGGTTCTCATCTGTGACACTGTCTACTGAAGTGGCCCAGCTTTCCACAGTGGAAGTAATTCTGTCCTTTATTACCTTTGGGTGGCACTGTACAATTAACACCCTTAATACCAGCAGTCAGGAAGTCAAAAGACAAATTGCTTTGGGAAAAATCTGCTGACAGGGACCTCTCCAGAATACTGAAAAACAACAATGTCAGTCTAGAGACTAAGGTGCACCTAATCCAGAGATGGACAATGACTGAAAATGAGAGAAGAATCAACTCCTTTGATTTGTGGTGGTGGAGAAAAGTCCTGATAATACCATGAACCACCAGGACAATGAATAAGTCTGTGTTGGACAGGGTGGAAACAAGTTTCTCCTTGTAGGTTAGGATTTTGAAGCTTTGTCTCACATACTTTGGGCATTTAGCCAGGAGAGACTGGTCCTTGGAGAAGGACATCACTCCAGACATGGTGACTCCTGTGATTTCTCCAAATGTGGGAAACTCAACTGCATAATTTGTGGCAGTGCATCTGTAGTGCATTTGTGGAATTGCATTTATGCTCTCTCCTGAAAGCAAAAAAAAAAAGAAAAAAGCCAACCAACAAAAAACCAAAACACAATGTGGATGAAGGAAACATAATGATTTCACGCAAAGCAACTTACTACAAAATCAATTACAATCCAATATTTGTAAATAAGTTATTACAATATAATTGGTAACTGGAATGAAAAAGTTGAATAATGACTGGTGGACAGAAATCATGGACTTGGTGACAGAAATTAGGATGGAGACAGAATGTTGAATTTTGTACAAGTAATGATTTGTTTATTGCAAATTTATGCATGTGCATGGATGTATAATGGTATTCACAATTATTTGCAAAAGGCTAGACAATGACTAAGGAGAATAAAAGAAGAATTGATGCCTTTGAGTTGTGGTGCTGGAGAAGAGTCTTAAACATACCATGGATTGCAAAAAAAAACCCCAACCAAACCCAAACCCAAACAAAACCCCAACACCCCACCCCCAAACACCAAATAAGTCTGTCTTGGAGAGTGTGAAACCAAGTTTCTACTTCGAGACAAGGATTTTGAAGCTCCATTTCAAATACTTTGGGCATGTGGCTGGGAGGGACCAGTCCTTGGAGAAGGACATTATGCTCAGAAGGGTGGAGGGACAGTGCAGGAGAGGCACAACCTGGATGATATGGACTGATACAGTAAATAGGACAGTGAGGGTTGGTGTATCAGAGTCAGTGAGACTGGCTCAGGAGAGGGCAGGCTTCAGAGCTATTGTACAGAGGGTCAAATGACTTGATGGCCCATAACAACAACGTGTAAAAATAAAAGGAATCCATACATTAAAAAAAAAAGAATATATGAGCATGTGAACTTTCCTGTCAAAGGATTTAGAGTTGTATGCTGCCAACTCAAAGGCCACACCTCTTTGGTTATTCAAATTCACTAGTGGTTCCATTGGAAAAAAACAATCTCCTTTCAAGTGATTGAAAAACCTTTGCGGAAGGTCAGTTATGAATCTGTTATAATTTGACAGCAATGAGTTATACACACACACACACACACACACACACACACACACATCTATATCTATCTATCTATCTATCTATCTATCTATCTATCTATCTATCTATCTTTCTATATCTATATCTATCATTGCCAACAAGATCTCTCTTTCTCTCTATCTCTAGGGTGTTGTTGACTTGGTGGCAAAAAGCTGCGCTGCAATCCTGAAGGTACATGATTCAAGGCCACCAGCTGCTCTGCAGCAGAAGGATGGTCAATCTCATTTTGTGTGATTAGCTGCCTCTGAGAATCCATCAAAGGGTTGCCTATGGGTCTGTTCTGACTCTACGGTACACAACAACAATATCAACATCTATATTAGTGGCCTAGTGGCAAAAAACCCCCTCCCTGCAATCATGAAGGTAAGGTACGTGGTTCAAAACCACCATTGGAGAAAAATAGACAATCTTCTTCTTCCTTGTGATTAACTCCTTCTGAAAACCCACCGGAGGTTCAGCTATGGGTCAGTTCTGAATCAGGGGTACACAACAAGATAGATAGATAGATAGATAGATAGATAGATAGATAGATAGATAGATAGATAGTAGATAGGTAGAGATAGATACATCTCAAAACATTTGTCATGCTAGTTCAACATTTTTTTGACATGAACAATTCAGTAATGTTAATTATGTTCATCATGTTCATATTTTCCCCCTCTACCTTTAATAAGTGCTCAGTGCCCTGGGCAGTGACTCTTCCATCTCATCCTCCCACCTCTTCTTCCCTGGCCAACCCCTATTTGCTGTTGTTATGTACTGGTGAGTTGACTCATAAGGATTGTATGAACAATGACTCTGAACTTTGTCCTATCCTGAGCCAATCTCATTGTCTCCAACACAGTTGATCCCATTATCACAGTCACTGCATCAATCAATCTCCTCCATTCCAAGCATGATGTACTTCTCTAAGGACAGACCACTCTGGCATCATGCTCAGAGTATGCGAGACAGTTTCAAAATCCTTGCCTTCAAGAAGTGATCTGAATTTTTTTCTCTCCAGGACCTGTTTGTTCTCTTGGCAGTCCATGGTGTGTTCAATACTCTTCTTCAGCACCACAACTCAAAGGTATTGATTCTTCTTCTGTCACACCCTTATTCATTGTCCAGCCTTCAGATGCATAGCAAGCAATTGAGAAGACCATCCCTAGGAACCACTAATAAACTTTGGCTTTTAAGCATTTGCCAGTTCTGGACTGGGATAGTGCTCTTTCAGTCTCATCTGCAAATCCTAGTAATAATATTATCTCCAAGGGCATAATTAACACATTTATTAATATACTTTACCTCAAATAAAGACAAGTAAAAATCTTCATTGACATCGATCTTTCACCCCCTTCTTCTCTTAACATTTCTAAATATGTGATGTTTATGTTCTATTTGTATGAAGTCTAGTAAAGCATGTACTGTTTTAGTCTCAGACTTTTATTTTAAATAGTTAGCATGTACTGTAGATCTCTTGTGGTCTCTTCCTGTGCTTTGGAGATTTCTCTGGGTTGCTGAATGCACCAAGAGTCTGCTGCTTCTGGCTGAAGTGACACCTTTAAATACATCTTTGAATTATCAAGACAATGCAGGTCCTTGTTCCCCATGAGTCTTTTCCTCACCAGTCCAAACTTGTCCACTTTTTTTGCACAGTCTCTAGGGAATATAGGTTTGAGCCCTCTTCAGGACCAGACACACTCCTCTGACCCTCCCATTTTCTATCTTTGTTCACAGACCTAGGCTTCTGAGAGCAGCATTTTGCCTTCATCCTACATCCTACTCACACCCACTCCTGCCTCTGAAAACAAGATTCAATAGCTGAAAAATCGGTATAGAAGTTCTGGAACTAGGAAGACAGAGGCCTCAGAAGGTAGAAATAATAAGACAAAGTTAGCCTTGTTGTTCTTAGGTGTCACTGAGTTGAGTACGGTTCATAGCAACTACTATGAACAATAGATCTGAACCCTGCCCTGTCCTGTGACATTCTCATCATCTCTGACACATTTGACCCATTGTTAGAGTTATTGTGTCAGTCTACCGAATTGAGGGTCTTCTCTTTTTCTGGAATTTTTATTTTATATTGATTTGTTTACACAGTTCATATGCATTGTGTTCACACTATTCTTCATTCACATTCTGTTTCATGCAATCTTTTCCATGCATTATGTTTTAAAAAATTAATCACCATTGGACTATGCCCATCATTATCCTGTGTCTTCAGGTCTCCACTGGATCTTTACCA
Organism: Elephantulus edwardii; assembly: GCF_000299155.1. Taxonomy (NCBI): domain Eukaryota; kingdom Metazoa; phylum Chordata; class Mammalia; order Macroscelidea; family Macroscelididae; genus Elephantulus; species Elephantulus edwardii. The sequence continues at coordinate 1,309,993 of NW_006399857.1, forward strand.
TTCTTTTACCCTCTCCAACCACCCACCAAATTGTGCAACCCTGTTATTTAGCCCCTACCCATCCTCACCCCTCTGCTCACAACCCTGCACTCCTTGGAGCCCCATATGTTTTATTAGCTATCTTTCTATTTTTATAGTAATGGTCTTATGGTATTCTTCTCTTTGCTGATTCTCCACCTTTCCAAGCATGATGTCTCTCTCTAACAATATGCCAAAGTATGTGAGATGAACCTTTGTCATTACCTACAAGGAGCACTCTGGCTGCACCTTCTCCAAGACATATATCTTTTTATTCCTTTGTCAGTCCATAGAATATTCACTACTCTTTTCAAACACCATAGCTTAAAGACATCACTTCTTCTGTCATCCTTATTTATTGTATTGAGCTCGGGTGGCCTAGTGGTGAGGAGTTGTGCTGCCAACTCTCAGGTGCCTGGTTCAAATCCAAAAGCAGCTCCACAGCAGGAAGATAATCTTCTGTGAGATTTACTCTTTCTGGAAACCTGCTGTAGAGTCCACTATGAGTCAGTTCCAGCTGAATGGTACATAACAACAACAACAACAACAACAACAACAACAACAAAACAACAACAAACTTATCCTTGATTCTGAATATGTCCAGGGTGCAAATGGACCCAGTTTTCATGGGTAGTATAATGTGTTGTCCTTGAATGATACAAATGGATTACATGCTTAGCTTCTAATAAAAATATTGGGAGTTCAAGTTCATCCAGAGGTGCTTTAGAAGAAAGGCCTGGTGATTATATATATCACACACACACACACACACACACACACCTTGGAGACAAGGATTCAGAAGCTTTGTCTGACATACTTTGGGCATGTTGCAAGGAGGGACCAGTCCTTGGAGAGGACATCATGTTTGAGAGGGTGGAGGAACAGCGCAAGAGAGGAAGACCCTGGATGAGCTGGATTGACTCAGTGACTGGAGTAATGGGGGTAGGTGTGTCAGAGACAATAAGATTGGCACAGGAACCAACTCTACAATAAGTAGTTTACACAAAAGTGGTTAAGAATCTGGAGTTTTGGGGCAGATCATTTTGGCTCTCTTACTAATTTTCTTCCCTACTGGTTGCATGACTTTTGAGAAATTGTTTGACCTCGTTATTTTTCCCGTTGGTAAAAAATGATAGTCGTAGCACTGATTATGCGAGGCTGGTAACAAACAGTATTAGATGCAATATTGCATGAAAACCTGTGGCAAAAAGCCTGACGCAGAGTGCCTCCTTGGTAAACATTGAAAATATGACCTCATACAAACCTGGATTGTCACACAAAATGAGATGTGTGGTGTTCATTTGCATTGCAAAAGGCTTTAGAAGATTCTCTTAGTGCATTTTTTCTAGTGCACTTATGCTATGCTTTAAATGACCACAAATGGGTTTTCAGACTGCTTTTCAGTAGAGCAGACGATATGAAGCTCAGCGTACTGGGGTAGTAACAGAGTGGGAGATGGACCATGTGACCATAAAGAGCACATGGATGCTTCCTGCCTATATGCAGACGTGATTATGGTATCAGGCATATGCACAGTCTCCCTCTCCCTCCGATTTCTGTGCAATTTTAGTCACAGCAATGGACTATAATTTTAAAAACATCTTTAGGCTAACATTGTACTTCTGAAGTGATTCACCCTATATTTCAGCTGAAGACCCGTAATAATAAAAGTGGAAGACTTGAAGAGAGTGGGAGATGTTAGCGTCATAGAATGACTGTATTGGAAGATACTCCTAGTACAGACAAGGGTATTGTGGTTTTTCAGAAGTGGGATGACTCATCCGACGACACTCAGCTTAAAAAAGCAAATCATGGGGCTTCAATTTCTATTTCATTGTCCTTTCTTCTTATTCATAGTTCCTGTTAAGTATTGCTTTGTTGTTATATATAAATATATGTATAACACAAGGCTTGCCAATAGAATATTTTTCAAATGTAAAATGCATGGACAATTGCTTTATTAATCATGTAGTGAGCCATCAGTAATAAAAGATTTCATTTTAATCATCCAATGCTTGAATTATTTTTTCCCCTTGAAAACACTCATCAAATAGAATTTTGTACCTTCCATAACTCATTCTTGTAAAATTTTCCCTCATACATAACCCTTAATACTTTTTTATAAATA
>NW_006399857.1:1313788-1315445 GCF_000299155.1 Elephantulus edwardii
GTGTCTATTCATATCCTGTGCCCATTTTTCAATTGGATTATTTACCTTTATCTTGTGGTGCTCAAGTATTTTATAAAATAATTTCTTTTAGTTTTGAAAGAGAGGAGCGAACTGGGGGTTGGGGGGAGAGGGCTGGGTGGGTAGAGAGGTGCAGCAATGAATGAATGGAAATCCAAATTCTCGGTAAATGTTCATTAAAATTATTTAAAAAAATATCTTCTTCCTCAGCATGATGTGCTCCAGGGTCCCCATGTTGTGTAATGTTTTACAAGTTCATTGTTTGTTTCATCATTCATTGTTCATTTTTTCATTGCTGTGTAGTATTCCATTGTATGAATATACCATAGTCAATCCCCAGTCATTTATTGATGGGCACTCTGATTGCTTCCATCTATTTTCTATTGTGAACAAAGCAACAGCAAATATGGGTGTGCATATATCTGTTTAGATGGCGGTTATGGTTTCTTTAGGATATATTACCAACAGTGGAATTTCTGACTCAAATGATATTTCTATTTCCAACTTTTTGAGAAAGCACAAAACCACCTTCAATAGTGGTTGCACCATTTTGTACTCCCACCAAAAGCAAAATATCTTTTTTAAAAATTTTATTTTATGAATTTTAATGAACATATACAGAGCTTTTAAATTTCCATTCATTCATTGTTGCACTATTTTCTCCAGCTCTCCTCCCAGTTCGTTCCTCTTTTTTTCCTTGAAAGTCTGTTTTAATTGTCCCATTGCCACAGTGCTTGTCAAAACCAGTTCAGATTACTTTCATTTGTCAGTGTGTTCTTTGCCATTCCCTATCACTCCTCCCTGAGAGAGATTTCACCCTGATTCATAAGGAAAAGGGGACGGCGTATTCTCTTAGCTACTTTCTGATGAAAAGGGACGCTGTAGGTTTCAGGGTGGAAAATCTTCTCTCACTACTCTAAAGAGCCCCTTTGGCAATAGGAAACACGTAGACTATTGTGGAGATTGATTTTGGAATTTAGATGCACTGTTATCAATTGTGCTTAGCCATACATGTTCATATCCTTGAAGATGCATCATGGAACTGTTGCAGCCTAGAAGACACAAATTTAAGAAGTTAAAAGTACATGAGTCAAAAATTAGAAACAATAATATTCCAAGTAAAGGTTCTAACAGTGGCACAGATCAAGTTACAGAGGGAAGGTAGTTCTTAAAATAAAAGACGTATTGACTAGCACATTGTCTATTATAGTATAAAGTTTAGGAACCAGAAGAGTTAGAGGCTCAACTATGTCATTTATTGTTCTTAAGTCCTGGACCCAATTCCATCTACCACTGGGTTGTTTTATAGCTTGGAAGTCCACATGCAAGGCAGAGGTGAAGTAAGGAACTGCTTATGAGGTTTTCCATCAATTCCAACAACTAAGAAATAGTGAGAAGAGTTGGGACCTCAGAAGGCTTTTGGCACTGAATAATAGGCTCTTATGTCCAGGAGAAAATGAATATACTTACCAGTAATGTTAAAGCTCACCCACTGCTCTTCAGGGAGGATCTGAATCATGGAAGTGTACTCCTTTGTTTCCAGCTGGGAGCTTGGGCCTGTTAGTCCTGTCAGCCATAAGGACCTGATGTGAGCCGCCCTTGGCCATGTGTGCTTCAAATCCACACTTAAAGCAAGTGA
>NW_006399857.1:1316754-1319106 GCF_000299155.1 Elephantulus edwardii
GGGTTGGGAGGAGAATAAGATAAGGGTGGATAGATAATAATCATTGCATTGAACAGAAGAAACAACTGTCTAAAATGAATATATGATTAAGCATTACTCATATGACAGCAGCTCCGAACAAAATATATATCATTGTAAAAAGGACTAGGTGGAATGAAGAATTAGGTGATTGTGCAACAACAAATGAATATTTAAAAAAGTAAATGGGAGAGAGGAAAGGTAGAGTAAGGGGTCAAATGTGCAATCATGAATGAATGAAAAAAATGACTTTTCTATCAATGTTCAAATAAAATTAAAATAATTAAAATAAAATTTTAGTTCAAAAAAGTATCTTCTCCCTTAAATGTGAGCACCATGATGGTGAAAATCATTACTAGTTTCCTTATTAAGAGCAAGAACAGTGCTTTGGACAAAATAATTGCTATAGGGATATCTGTTGAGGGACCAACAAATGTCTTGAGTATCTACTATGTACGAAACACTCATCTTGCATATCTTCTATTATAGATTGAATTGTGTCTCTCAAAATGTGTTGTAATCCTAGCCTTTATGCTTGTGAGAAAGCTCTGGTGGCTTAGTAGTAAGATTAAACTCAAGCTGAAAAAATGGGCAATCTCCTTCTTTGTTGTTTACTGCCTCTGAAAACCTGCTGAAGGGTCTGCTATGCCTTGGTTCTGACTTGATGGCACACAGCAACAACATACTTGTGACGTGATTCTGCTCAGAAACCGTATTTTCTTTTTATGTTAATGAGTGCCTATCAATGGTGAATGCATCCTAAACTTAATCATTCTGAGTTTTAAAAAGTACAGATTAGATACATAAGCATGCACACATGTTTGCTCTGTGGGGAAGTTTGATGTTACTTAATTAGCACTTCCATTTTCTTCTACTCCCTAATTTATATTTCTTATTGGCTTCAAAACTTGGAGGAAAATAAAAAAAAAGGGAGCTCTGGTGGCCTAGTCAATAGGGTGCTGTGTTGCTGCCAACTCAAAGGATGATGGTTCAAAACCAGTTGCTCCCAGGGAGAAAGATGGACAATCTCCTCCCATATGATATGGCTCATAGCTTTGTAAGATATCTAAATCCATATCTCCCAATTTTCATCTAAAGAATACCTATAATGGGTCTACTTTAAATGCTATGTATTTCACCTATAGATGGCAAACAAGAACCCTTTAGCAACATGGATATCTTTACATGAATTAGATTTTCAGGTTAGTCCTATAAAAAGAGAACATAGAGAAATGAGCACAAAAGAGCTAAGTGCTATTGAGAAAGGAGAGAGAAGGATGAAAAGGCTTGTAATGTTCTAGAACATTTACTATTCTAAGTGTGGTCTGGGGACTATGCTCACCAGCAGACCATGAAATGAGCAGCTTATAGAGTCACCAAGCACTGAGCTTTCTGCAGGTGTTCATGAAGGTCTGCAGAAATCAGTTTTGCTTACCCCACAGCTTTGCCTAAGGATCAACTTGCTTGTGTGTCTTGTTGCTTTGTTTTGTTTTTAATCTTCTCCAGCTTCTTAGCTAAAACGTGCTAATGTAGCACAACTTATTGAGCACCGGTCTGCTACCATTAGAAAAAGCAAGACTCAAACAGGAAATAGTTTTGATTGACGGTTCTCCCCGATTGTTGTTGTTTGATGCTCCTGAGTGGATTAATAGCCACCTTTTGTACAACAATTGAAAGCTTGCCTTTCCTTTTGTCAGATATATGCCTAAGGAATACCCTGGTTATACTTCTTTCAAGAAACTTTGTCCTTTCCACAATCATACTCTTTGCCAGTACCACACCTGAAAGGCACAAATTCTTCAGTCTTTTTTATTTATTATCAAATTATCACATGTTTCTGAAGCAATAGAGGATAGCTTGGCTTGGGTAAAGTGCACCTTAGCTGTCAAACTGACATGCTTGGCCATTAGAACTTTCAAAGTCTTTGGTAGCAGGTTCACCCAGTGCAATATGTTGTTTGGTTTGTTGACTGCTTCTTGCCACAGGTGTTGACTGTGCATCCAAGTTAAATGACATAACAACTTCAGTCTTTTCTCCACTTAATCCAATGCTGCCTATTTACTCACCTGTGAGGATTTTTCTTTTCAGATCCCAACGTATAATCAGTACTGATAGCTATAGCTTTTTTTCCCTTTTTATCTTTTTTAATATAGAAATGTGGTTATATGACCTGGTGATAGGCATTTGGGAAGTGTCACTGAGAGCACTGGCACAATCCTGCAACAAACAGCGATATTTAACAGAGATAGAAAACACACCAGGAGGCAGCATTCAGAAGTCCAAATTAGGCAACAATGTCAGGGGTTTGAGGATGAGACTCTGAGGCAGTCTTCA
>NW_006399857.1:1319681-1320416 GCF_000299155.1 Elephantulus edwardii
ATTTCTATTATAATTTATTGTTATTGTTGTGTATGGTCAAGTCACAATCAGTTCAGAGTTGACCTTCCAGTGGATTTTCAAAGACAGTTAATTGCTTGGGACGAGACTGCCTATCTTTCTCTCATACAATGGCTGAGCTATAGCTTTTTAAATCTTCTTCAGTGAATGCTTCTGGTCTTCTTCACTGTCTGCAAGAACGGATGTATCATTGGAATAGAGCAGTTTGTTGGTGAGTCTTCCATCAATCCTGATGCCATTATTATTCTTCATAGAACTTATCAAATTATTTGCTCAGTATATACATTGAATAGGCATATAGAAAGTATGTGGCCTGATGCATATCTTTGCTGAATTTAAAACATGCAATATTTTTTGTTCTGTTTGAGTGACTACTACCCCTTGTTTAATGCACAGATTGCTTAGGAGGACAATTATAATTTGGGGTGAACAATGTAATTTTTCTGTTTCTGCATTTTTGAAAACTGGAATGACAAAAGCTACCACACAAATTTTATGTTAAGGACTAAGTGCAGTAATTAATGTCTCTCAAAGCAAAGTCCTGAGAACACAAATTTTTAAATTATAAACATATAGACGAGGCAAGACGTGCCAATCTAACATCTTTCATGAGCATAATTCAGTGACACCAATGATATCAGATTGTGCAGCATTCACAATATCCACTGCTACATTTTCCAACACCATAAGCAGAAATTCAGTTTATCCTTTTTTTTT
>NW_006399857.1:1321117-1322672 GCF_000299155.1 Elephantulus edwardii
TAAGTCCATTTTGTTCACTGGACAAAGATACTTTAAAAATATAGTTTAAAAAGTTAAACAATTTACCTAAATTTAGAGTTGAAACCAAGATGACTCATACAGATGAAAAATAACTGTTCTAAAGAAGCCCACGATTTTCCTGAAGGCATTTTTTAAAAAAAATTTATATGTATATCTCTGATACTAAGGACTTGGATGTGTGGGCAGTGACTTGATAAAGGAACATGAATTGAATCATTAAACTTTCTACTTTTTCTTCACTTTACAGATGATGGAACTGACTTTGGGTGAGAAAATTTCACCAAAATCTTTAAAATGGAAAAATGAAACCTGAGAGAGGTATGATCTCTCTAAATAGCTCTGTGAAAGTCAATAGGATTAATATAAGTAGCCCTTAGGTTACTAGTTTCCAATTTATATGAATTTTTGCCCCAGTAAAGCCAATTATACTAAGAATCCCAGGTGAATACAACAGTTCTTAATAGTAATTGGGAAGAAAGGAAGAAAAAATAGCAAATGAGTACCACTTTTCTACATGTATGAAAGTATTAAAATTATTACTTTAAAGATGTTTTAGTGTATATGTAACTGTTGTTGAGTACCATAGTCAGAACTGACCCATAGCTGAACCTCCAGCAAGTTTTCGGGAGCAGTTAATCACACGGGAGGAGAGTGCCCATCCTTCTCCCACAGAGCAGAATCGAACTGCGTGCCTTTGCGATTGCAGTGCCATTTCTGACCACCAGCCTACCAGAGCTTCCTTTTAGTGTATCTAGAAAACAAAGATTCTTATCACTGGTCCAATTGGCAGTATCATGATAGATGGTGAAGAGATTGAGGTTGTTAACAGCTTTAGTTTGCTTGGCTCCACAATCAACACTCTTTGGACCAGCAGCCAGGAAATTAAAAGACAAATTGTATTAGAAAATCTGCTGTCAGGGACGTCTCCAAAGTACTGATAATTAACTATGTCAATCTGGAGATTAAGGTGTACCTGATCCAGACCATGATCTTCACAATTATGTGCTATGCATCAGAAAGCAGGACAATGACTACACTAGGGATGTTAGAACAATTGATGTCTTTGAGTTGTGGTGCTGGAGAAGAGTATTGAATATACCATAAAATGCCAGGAAAACAAACATGTTCATCTTGGAGAGAGTGAAACCAGGCCGCCCCTTGGAAGCAATATTTTGAACCTCCATTCAGTATACTTTGGATGTGTTGTAAGGAGGAACCAGTCCTTATAGAGGAACATTATGCTTGGGAGCATGGAGGGACAGCATAAGAGAGGAAGACACTTGATGAGATGGATTGATTCAGTGACTGGGATAATGGAGGTAAGTTTGCCAGAGACAATGAGATTGGCTCAAGATAGAGCTGTTGTTACATAGGATTGCTATAAGGCACAAGTGACCTGACAACACATAACAACAGAAGTATTTAATGAATATTCAATCTGCATCATGCGGATGACACAACCCTGCTTGCTGAAACTGAGGAGGACCTGAAGCACCTGCTGCAGAGTGTCAAGGACTGCAGCCTACAATATGGA
>NW_006399857.1:1323337-1324507 GCF_000299155.1 Elephantulus edwardii
CAGGACAGAGCGGAGTTTAGGGCTGTTGTACATAGGGTCACTATGAGTCGCAGGCGACTCGACGGCACATAACAACAACAACAACAACATTCTTTTTTCATTACTATTTTTTTTATGTATAGAAAGATACAGGTGGTTTCTGGATTACAAATGAGTAATGTCTCAAAAATGTCTTTAAGTGTGCTATCCCAGAGAATGTCTTTAAGTGTGTAACTTAGATGTTGTTAGAACAGTTAGGTACAATTTGTATCTTCTGTCTGTTGGTCAAACGTTTGCCTTGTTGTTGTTAGGTGCTGTCAAGATGCCTATGACACATAGTAATTCTGCCATATCCAGTCACATTGTTACAGTAACTGTCTTATTTCATATTGTTGAGGTGTTTCTCTATTTTTCTGACCCTCTACTTTTCTACAATTAAAGAAAACACCTCCAGATACACTAAAGCATAATTAACAAAAAGATATACTAATATGTTAAAGTATAGTAAGGTTTCATGCATGTCACAAAGTAGCATAATTTGGGCCGTAGTATGTATCTTGAATATAACAGGCTTTGTGGGAATTGACTTTTTACTATGGGTTGTACCTAAGTCAGATGTTTACAACCCAGGGACTACTTCTATATACCAAGATAAACTCTTGATAACTGAAGCGAGATATGGACTGTACCTACTTGTTTCAATTTAGCACACAAATTTGATTTAAATACATATTTAGAAACAGAATTCATTTGTAATCTGGGAACTTCCTGTAAACCCTTTAATAATGGTTATTTTGGCTGAAATATAGGAAAGGCAAAAGATAAATTTCACGGATTATTTTGTATTTTGTGTCCTAGAAATGTAATGTAATTGCCCTTACTCTTTTCCTTTGTAATGAATGCATGATCACATGAACTAAGGTAGTAAAATGAATGGTTACACGGAGGGTTATTCTCTGGAAATAGGTTAGTTATCTGTAAATATTAGTTTACATTTTCAGATTGATCAAAATGATCAACTCAAGGTGCCTAAAAAGAAACTGTTATGTAATTGGCAGCTAAAATTGATGGACTGGATGCTTAGAGAAATCAGATCGACTGCATCTGTGGAAGGAACCACTGGAGAAGCTCAATATAAGCTGTGAAAACTAGGCCAGGGGCTGATTGTGGAACAGACCACCAATTACTCAT
>NW_006399857.1:1326466-1334921 GCF_000299155.1 Elephantulus edwardii
AGAGCAGGGTTTAGGGCTGTTGTGCATAGGGTCGCTATGAGTCGGAAACGACCCCACGGCATATAACAACAACAACAACAACCACCTAGTTCCTGTATAATTTAAACAAACTACCTCTACCTCACTTTATGGGTCAAACTGAATTTTTAACCTTCTTTGAAATGAAAATTAACTGCGAGGTAAACCCAAAGAACTTTCCAAGTAAAAATTAGAGTCCTAGCACACAATAATAAATGTTCCCAGAGAAAAGAGAGAGATTATGTAGCTAAAATGTTATGAAGTCATTGAATTCAGCAAAATTTCATAGATTTCTCCAGTGTAGGATTTCTCAGAGCCTCTAATGTATTAAGGTGGACTTGACCTTCCCAGACAGTAGCACAATATACAGTTAACATACCTTTATTTTAAAATTAACCCCCTTCAACACTCAAGTCTTTCCACCGTGTAACTAGTGTTCTCTGAAATATGTCTTCTCCAAATCTTCTTACTTCATAATTTTGGAAGTAGAGTTGTTTTCGTGGAAAACATCTGAAAGATTCACGTGTAAAATAATATAATCAGAATTTTATAAAGGTAGAAATATGGCTTGAAAATGGACATTATCTTTCAAAATGAAATCTTTGAGTTTACACTGAATGACCCAACCATGATGCCTTCATTAAAAATAGTTTCAGACTTCTCTTTTGGCCATGGCTTCACTGGGGTTTCAGGCCTGCTGCACAAGACAGTCAACCGCACAACTGCAGAGTAACAACTGACTGTGTGGGCTTGTAGTAGAAAAAGCACAAGGTTAGGGCATTAGCCAGATTTGTGTTCTTTAAATCTCCACTAGACCACTAACAAGTTAAACAATCATGAAGCTCAACTCTCAGCACCCCAGTTTTCCTTTGTCTGTAAATTTAATTATTAGACTAGCTAGCTCAATAAGATTATACACATCGAAAGAGATTATGCTGATGTGCATGCTTATTGGAAGAGGATTGTATAGGTAGAATCTAACAGATCATCAACTCTGTTTACCAGCCTTGTGACTCTGGAAAAATAATTTAATCCCATGTTCTTACTTGTAGAAAGGAAGTGTAACAATATCCACTTTCTTGGGTCAGCTGGATTACTAGGATAATGTAAAGTGTTTGGAAAGTGGTTAGCATAATGTGTGACACACAGTAAAAACCAAACCAAATCCTCTGCCACCGATTGTTACTCATAGCAACTAACTGTTTGATTTCCTAGCCTGTAAATCTTTAATGGAGGAGACTGCCTCTGTTTCTCCCTTAGAGCCTCTGGTTCTTTCAAACCTCTGGGCTTTTAGTCAGCAGTCTGATGTGTTCTACACCATTAAAGCCCCTTGACACAAAGTAAGTGGCCTGTCCATGTTAATACTGTTATTCTAACCTTTAAAGTATAGATATTTTAAAGTGGTTCTTTTCTTCCCCCCCCCTTTTCTTCTTTTGGTAGCAGTGAGACAGTGGAAAAGCAAAGTTAGGAAAAAATAATTCAGACGACTAGATTTTAGGATGATATGTTGGGTAGAAGAAAGTGATACAAATATTTAAAACATTATATGTTATATTGGCTAGACCGCGTTCATAATGGTGGGAGCTCTGGTGGAATAGTCTGGTGTGTCTCTCAGGAGGATTACTCTAGTAGTTCCTCGGGAGAAGGATAGGCAGTCTCCTCTTGTGTGATATACGGCCTAGGAAACCCAGTAGAGGATCACCTATGAATCAGTTCCTATTTTGTGGCAGAGAAAGAAGAGAGCTCATAATGAATAAATGTTGTATGTTGTTGTTGTTATGTACCATCAAGTTGGAATCAATTCCTAGCTCACCTTCTAGTAGATTTTAAAAAGAAATAAAGCACACAGGAGAGGACCACCCATCTTTTTTTCTGCAGAGTAGCTGCTGGATTTGAACCATGTACCTTTGGGTTGACAGTGCAACTCCTTACCACTAGGCCACTAGAGCTCCCCTAAAATATATATATATACATATCCATATCTCTACTGTGTGTTACTATAAATTTAGCATCTTAAAACAAGACACATTTATTCCTTCATAGAACTTGTGATTCAAGACTGCCGGTGTGGCTTAGTTGTTGTTGTTGTTATGTGCCATCGAGTCGCTTGCAACTTATAGCGACCCTATGTACAAGAGCTCTAAACGCTGTTCTATCCTGTGCCAACCTAGCCATCGCAAACACACTCATTCCCACCACTCCAGTCACAGAATTGATCCATCTCATCGAAGGTCTTCCTCTCCTGCACCACCCTTCCACTCTGCCAAACATGAGGTCCCGCTCCAAGGACCAGTCTCTCCTTGCAACATGCCCAAAGTATGTCAGATGAAGCTTCAGAATCCTTGACTCCAAGGAGCATTCCGGCTTCACCTTCTTCAGGACAAACCTGTTTGTTCTCCTAGCAGCCCATGGTATCTTCAACACTCTTCTTCAGCACCACAGCCCAAAGGCATCAATTCTCTTTCTATCATCCCTATTCATTGTCCAACTCTCTGATGCATAGCACGTAATTATGGAGACTATAGCCTGGATCAGGCCCACCTTAGTCTTCAGCCTGACGTTGTTGCTCTTCAGTACTCTTGAGAGGTTCCTCACAGCTGACTTTCCCAATGCAATTCATCTCTTGATTTCTTGGCTGCTGTTACCAAGAGTGTTGACTGTGGAGCCAAGTAAACTAATACTGTTAACTATCTCAATCTCTTCACCTTCCATACTGATACTGACAATTGGCCCAGTGGTGAGAATCTTTGTTTTCTTGATGTTGAGCTTCAGTCCATATAGGAGGCTGCAATCCTTGACCTTCTGCAGCAAGTGCTTCAGGTCCTCCTCAGTTTCAGCAAGCAGGGTTGTGTCATCTGCATAATGCAGATTGTTGATGACTCTTCCATCAGTCCTGATGCCACATTCTTCCTCATACAGCCCAGCGTCTTGGATGATCTGTTCTGCATACAGATTGAAAAAGTATGGAGACAGAATACATCCTTGCTGGACATCCTTCTTGATTTTGAACCATGTAGTGTCTCCTTGCACTGTTCTGGTGACTGCCTCTTAGTCCAAGTATAGGTTTCACATTAGCACAGTCAAATGTTCTGGGATTCCCATTCTTCTTAGAGTCAGCTACAGCTTGTTGTGATCAACACAGTCAAAAGCCTTTGCATAGTCAATGAAGCACAGACAGACATTCTTCTGGTATTCTCTGCTTTCTGCCAAGATCCATCTAACATTAGCTATAATATCCCTAGTACCATGACTTCTTCTAAATCCAGCCTGGACATCTGGCAGTTCTCTGTTGACATATTGTTCCAAACGGTTTTGGATAATTTTGAGGAGAATATTGCTTGCGTATTATATTAAAGATACAGTTCGATAATTTCCACACTCTGTTGGGTCACCTTTCTTTGGGATAGGAACAAATATCAATCTTTCCCTGTCAGTTGGCCAGCTGGCTGTCCTCCAGATTTCTTGGCACAACTTATTGAGCACATCCAGGGCAGTTTCTGTTTGTTGAAATATGTCGATTGGTATGCCATCAACTCCTGGAGCCTTGTTTTTTGCCAATTCCTTCAGAGCAATTTGAACTTCCTCCTTCATCACCATAGGCTCTTGTTCATATGTTATTTCATGAAATTCTTCTTTGTCAGCCAATTCCTTCTGATACAGTAACTCTGTGTACTCTTTCCATCTTCTCTTGATACTTTCTGGATCATTTAACATAAAAACTGCAATCAAAGTGTCAGCTTGGGCTGAAGTATCACTTGGAGAAGGATCTGCTTCCAAGCTCAAGTTATATTGGTAGCACTCACTGCCTTCCAACCTGTCACACAAAGGGCCTCAGTATCCTACTTTTGTCTCCTGAAGGCTGTCCTACTCTGTTGTTGTTGATTGCCATTGAGTCGAGCACGACTCATACCAACCCTATGAACAAAAGACCTGAAGTCTTTCTATAACTATCATCATTTTTCAAAGTTCACGGTTTCCAATGGCATATTTAGGAAGTGGATGCTGCTTCTGCTTCCTGCCCTTCTCTGCTTGCCATAGTATTAGGTATGGACGAGTTACTTCTGACTCATCACAACCCTGTGCCCAGATAACCAATTTGTCCAACCCTCATACCTTTGCTGTGCTTAAGGCTATTATTGGAGTCACTATGTCATTCTTTCTCTACTAAGACCTTCTCGTCTGCTGAGTCTTTAATTTTCAAATCATTACATCCTACTCTAGGGACTGCATCCTCCTCATATGACTACTTGCTTCCTTAACACTAGAAAAAGGAAAGAACTTTAGTAGTAAGATGGTTAGAATCTCACGTAATGTAATCATATCCAGATAAACATGTTCACCCCATTACCTTTACCATATTTTATTGGGTAAAAGCAAATCAAAGATTATGATCATTCTCCTAGTGAGGGCATCACATTAGGGCATGAACATCACAAAATATGCTTGTGGGACCTCCCTAGAGTCTACCCATCACAGCCTCCCCCAAATCCAGCTTGATTTAAAAGAATAAAGACTTTGAAATTGTATTCCTGAAGTAAAATGAAGATTATAAGGATTAAATTATCATAGTTGGAAAATGTATGATGTCCCAATATGACCAATTTGAAAAAAAAAAAATACCTATTTCAACTAGAATTTAGATGTTTTACTATGAGAGGCCAGTCATGCCATTTTGTGTTAAATTTAATCATTTCCTAAAGTAAGAGAATTTTTCTTATAATCCATATTCTTTTGTGGCACATTATGTAGTCTCTTGGGCCCCTAACTTGTATGAAATTTTCCCCAAAGACTTACCCAAGCCAATCAGTAGGCTGATTGAAGACTGCTTTTATTATTCAGTATATCTTGAATAAGGTTTTTCATTAGCCTAAATAGGTCTGAAAAGATAAATCTGCCTTCATCTAAATTTCTTTTGTTTTATGTATTGGTTTTATGAATTCATCGCATAATAACACAAGTATTTGTTTCTTGTGGCCACGTAGGCTTGTGGGAGTTTGTTTAAACAGCTCTAAAGAATTATTTTATAATTAGAGACGCTCATCAAGTGTTTGGTATTGAACTTCATAAGACAGAAGAAGTGTTGTAGAGAGAGCTGTGTTACACTCACTTGTATGATAATCACCTTGAGGAGAATGACAGGCAACATAAAGAAACTGAGACTTGAAAATACTGCTCTCGAAACAACTGAGGGCTTGAAGCCATATTAATTTTAGGATACAAGGAAGTTATAGAAGAAACAAATCAGGGGGTGTTAATTGAGCCTGATGGTAGCAGATTTCAGGTTATGCTTGAGGAAGGGAATGTGCAGTTTCAGCCAACTACATGAGGAGTGGAAATGAACAGAAGGATCTTAACTTAGTTTCTGCTCCATAGAGGTATCAGTGAGCCAATAATATATGCATTTGGATGCTACGATAGCTCCCTGGAAGAAAATCTTGTGTGGAGATTTTTCAAAATGGATCAATTCCTTGGGACTTGCTAGTCGTATTATTGATTCATTATTTTCACTTCATTTGAAGCATTATTCATCTATGACTTTGGTTTGTAGTCGAGGTCTACTGAGAATAAAAATCAGTAAAATGTTTCCACTTGAACTTCGTTTTTCTTCCCCCTCCTCTGCCCCCTTTGGCTGTGCTCTATAATGTCAACAGAACCTGGAAGAATTTTTTTTTGTCACAAGCAAATATATGGTTGTTTGTCTTGAAATCCAAAATACTAATCATTGAATCTTTGGTCACAGTAGACTATGCTACCTGTATAGGGAAATTCAGGTTTGCTTATAAATATTACTGTTTTGGCAGGTTAATAATTTTAATCTTATGTTTTAAAAAATTACATCTTTAGGATGTATCAGCTCAAGACCCAAAAGGAGAAAAATCTCCGATACTCTATCGTCATGACACTGAGCACCAAAAGATCTGATTCTGACAATAGAATTTATTTCTACATCTGCCTTTAATCCAATGTCAACTCTGAGCAGTTCACTAACCTCCAACCTTGAAAATTACATAAAGGGGTTCTCAGATCTAGGGCTTCTTTTTTTAAGATAAGTGTCAATTTTCTAACCATTAGTCTTTTGGCATTTTGAAGGGGTGACTGAAGATACTCGTATGGACTCCTGTGAACTTTGGTAAGAGAGGAACAGGGACAGGAAAACGAACAATAGCAGGTTCCAAACTGTTAGGAACAAAGTATTGTTGGTAGATTCAGTCACAGTTATTGAGCATTTTCAAGTACAAGGCACAGAGTCAGGTATTGAAAAGTCTTAAGACTAGTCTCTGCTTCAAAAACACTTAAACAAGGAAAAGTAAGGTTAAATAAACATATGCAATAACTTATCACAAGTCAGGATGTAACTATTGCCACAGGGAGAATAATAAAGGTTGTTATTAAAGTTTATGGAGAATGATCAAGCCTGGATTGGACAGGATGGTCCAGGAAAGTGTTCATTAAAAGATGACATTTAAAATAGACTTCGAAAGATGCAGAGGTGTCTTCCAAATGTAAGTGGAGGGAAGGTTTTGAGATGGAAAATAATGGATTTGGGGGGAGAAAAAAAATTAGAAAGAGCCCATTAGTCTGGAAAGCAAGAGATTGTGTTGAAAAGTGTATAATGAATTCAGAGCTTCATCAACAACAAAATTATGAAAGCAAAGACAAAAGATATGATTGGGCAAATGGTTTATATAGCAGCTTCCCAAGGAAACTCATTTTCATCTTTATGCCAGCAGCATTTTTTCCAGAGGTGACAGTTTTTGGAAAAGGACGTCATGTTTGGAAAAGTAGAAGATCATAAAAAGAGAGAAAGAGAGACAAAGTCCTTCCGTGAGATGGATTACATAGTGACAATAGACTTGAGCATGGCAGACTGTGAGGCTGGTGCAAGGCTTCAATCTGTTGTTTATAGAGTGCCTATGAATCACAGTTGACTTGATGGCATCTTACAACTGTCATTCTAACAATATTTTGTCTCTTGCACTGACTCAATGTAGTCATACAACCTAAAACCTTTATCTGTGTAATGCTATGCTTCCCAACAGCATTAGAGAAACATGCAACAACTTTATTATTGATCATCAAGGGCCATCCAATATTTGTGCTGTCAGTGACATTAAAGTAATCTTCAAGACTTTAATGGAGAGAAAAAGACCGTGTATTCTCTTAAACATGAAGATGATCTGTATCTCTAAGAGATTGTTTCCAAACATCCCCCAAAATGTAGCACTTACTTTTATTTTAATCACCCTTGTAAATGGCTATCACCTTCACATCACTTTTGGGTTTGTCTTCCATTTTAAAAGACCTTTGAAATTCCCCCACCCTTGTATTCATTACTGAATTCCATGTCAGCTCCTGGTGTTATAAAAAAACCACGTTATGATATGTATGAAAGTAATGGCTCTTAATGCAATTTTGTGTTGTCCCTGTCAATTACAGACAAAACTCTCATGAATTCTTTAAAACATTTCCAGGGAAAAGAGAGTAGTGCTTCAAGTGTGCATAAAGAAGACACTTCTGGAAGTTCTTTACCAAGAACCAGTGGTTCTCAGTGGTGTGAATCAAGTGACGTTGCAAGATCAAAGTAAACATTGGGCCAATGCCTTGAACTGAGACTTCTGGAAAATTTAGGTATTTCTTAAAAAGAAACTCGTCAACCAGGAAACAAAACAAAAAGTATAGATTGCTGCCCTGCTAAACTTTACCACTGTATTGTGTGAGATGATCTCTCATGGTGGTTTTGATTTGTATCTCTCTTATTGCCAGTAATTTTGAACATTTCTCCATGTGTTTGTTGGCCATCCAAATGTTTTCCTCTGTGATAAGTCTTTCCATGTCTTTTGCCTGTTTTGTAATGGGGTTACAAGTCTCTCTCTCTCTCTCTCTCTCTCTCTCTCTCTCTCTCTCTCTCTTATTTTTTCTTCTTTTTCTGGAGACCTGGTGGTATTCTGTAAATGTTTGTTATGAGACCCTCATCTGAGATGGTATGGCCAAATGTTTTTCTCCAGTTGTTAAGTTTTCTGTTTTGAACAATACTACGTAACTTGGGAGAGACTGGAGAACATTATGCTGAGTGAACTCAGTTTCATAAGGACAAATATTACATAAGACCATTAGAGTAAAAATGTTATTGTTGTTGTTGTTATGTGCCGTCGAGTCGTTTGCGACTCATAGCGACCCTATGCACAACAGCCCTTTAACCCTGCTCTATCCTGCGCCAACCGCACCGCCTCCGACACACTGATCCCGATTACCCCAGTCACCGAATCAATCCATCTCATAGAGGGTCCTCCCATCCTGCACTGTCCCTCTCCAAGGACCCGTCCCTCCTGGCAACATGTCCAAAGTATGTCAGACGAAGCCCCAGAATCCTTGCCTCCAAGGAGTAGCTTGGTTTAATCTTCTCCAAGATGAATCTGTTTGTTTTCCTGGCAGTCCA
>NW_006399857.1:1337002-1341247 GCF_000299155.1 Elephantulus edwardii
TCATCTGACTCAAAATGCCCTATGCCAGTCCATCTCATCTCTCCAATGCCTAATAGGTCAATATTTATGTGTTCCATTTCTTTCTTAACAATTTCTAATTTTCCTTCATTCATGGCTCTCACATTCCGTGTTCCAATCACTAGGGCTGCGAAAAGACATCTTTCAAAGGTACTCAGGAAAAACTGGCGGGAAGAGGCCCTTGGGGACAGGGACAAGCGTGCTCCTGGGCGGAAGGGAAGCTTGAAAGTGGCGCACAGGGGAAGAGTAAAAATAGAAGAATATTTAGTAAATTATGTGTGAGGACCCAAGGGGGAAAGGATGGGAGCAGAGAGGTGAGGATGGGTACTGTTAAATCACAGGGTTGCACAATTTGGTAGGTGGTGTGAGTGAGTAAAAGAAATGAGAAAACAAACAAACAGGATTATAACAGCAACAGGTTTAGTAACAAGAAACTTTAATAAACTTAGAATATAGTGTATGCAGCCAGAGGGACATCACTGCAACAATTTCTATGTGTTTAGTTGGTTTAGTGACGTTGATTATATTCTTCAATTAGTGCACTTGTTTTTCACATTCCTTTTCCAAATAATTCTATCATGACTATCTTAAAGTCATTGCTCCGGAAGCCTTTACGCTCAATTTTGTAAGTTTCTGCTATCAGTTGATCTCATATAAATAATTCCTCAAAGCAGCACAATGCCCAAAGCAGACTACTTTACTAATTAAAAAATGCTTTTCTTTTGTTCAAAGATTTCAGCTAATTGTTTGGCTTAAGGCTTAACATTTAAAGGTTATCTTAGGGCAATATTTGCAGGGGTTGGTTCAACTACAATGGCTCCACAAAGTCTGTATTCTGTTGAGAATTACAGGAAACTTTTGTTAAGTACTTTTGTGCCAGGAACAATATTAATTCTGAGAAATCCTATGGTGTTATTATTATTATTATGCTACTTTTTCAGATGAGGACGCAAAGATAGTAAGTTACTGACTCCAGATCACACAGTAGGTGGTGAAGTTTAAATATGAAATAGATTTTTAAGTGCAGACTATTCAACTTTGTTGGTAGAACTGGGAATGACTAACAGAGTCAATTTTCAAGCTGGGAGGAACTGTGTTCTCTTGTGTGGTGGAAGTGGATGGATGCTGCCCAGATCTTTTTTTTTTAATGAATTTTTTTAAAATCTTTTAAATTTTAATTGTCATTTTAACAAAAGTTTACAGAAAAGTTAGATTTTCATTCATTCATTGTTGCACATTTTACCCCCTTTCCCTCTCTTCCCCCCCGAAGCTGGCTTTCTCCCCCACTATTTTATTTACAAAATTCTAATACAGATTCAAATTCTTTCAATTTCCATCATCCCCCCCACCCATCAAATTGTACAATACAATGATTAACCCTCTCTTCCCCCTGTACATCCACATCCCTCTTCTACCAGCTTCTCCCACCCATCCTGGATCCTTATACTCTTTCTACAATAACAGTCTTATACAATATTTATCCTTGTGGGACTGAGTTAGTTCACTCAGCATAATGCTCTCCAGTCCCTCCCAATTTAGATAGTAATTTACAAAGTTATTGCTCCTGCATGCTGCATAATATTCCTTTGTGTTGAATGTACCATAATTTCTCAATTCATTTGTTTGTGGTTGGACATTTGGGCTGTTTCCATGTTCTTGCAATGGTGAATAATGCTGCTGTGAACAAAGATGTACAAATATCAGTTGGTGCATATTCTCAGTTCTCATATTCTCAGGGTATATTCCGAGTAGTGGAATAGCTGGGTCGTATGGAATTTCTATGTGCAGCTTTTGAGGAAGCGCCAAACTGCCTTCCAGAATGGTTGCACCATTTTACAATCCCACCAACAGGGTATAAGAGTTCTCACCACATCCTCTCCAACATCTATTACTTGATGCCCTGTTACACTTTGCCACTCTTACTGGAGTGACATGATACCTCATTGTGGTTTTGATTTGCATCTCTCTTATTGCCAGTGATCTGGAGCATTTCTTCATGTGTCTTGTTTGCCATTTGGTTATCTTCCTCTGTGAAAATTCTTTCCATGTTTTTTGCCCATTTTGTAATTGGATTATCAGTATTTTTTTCTTGTGGAGGTCCAGCAGTATTCTGTAAACATTTGCTATAAGACTCTTGTCTAAGATGGTATTACCAAATGCTTGTTCCCAGTCTGTAGGTCTTCTTTTCACCCTGTTGGAAAAAGTTTTTGATGTGTACAGAGATTTGATCTTTAGAAGGTCCCATACATCAATTTTATCCTGTTTAGATTGTACATTTCTGGTTGTATTTGGCAGTGTCTTTATACCTTGGACAAGTGCTTCTAAACTTCATCCCAGTTTGTCTTTTATGAATGTTGTGATTTTGGGCTTTACTCTCAGGTCTCTGATCCACCTTGAATTGATTTTTGTGTATGATGTGAGATGTGAATCCTGTTTCAACTTTCTGCAGGTGGAAGTCCAGTTTTGCCAGCACCATTTGTTGAAGAGATTTTCATTTCCCCATTTGATATCCTTGATTTCCTTGTCGAATATCAGTTGACCGTAGATAGCTGGATCTATTTCTAGGTTCTCAATTCTGTTCCATTGGTCTATGTGCCTGTCATTGTGCCAGTACCATGCTGTTTTGGTTAGCACTGCTGTGCAGTAGGTTTTGAGCTCAGGAAGTGATATGTCTCCAAACCCATTTTTGTTTCTCGCCATTCATTCTCCTAGGTCCTACCTAGGAGGGTTGGCAACTGATGACCGTCTGAGTTTTCCCCTGACCGTTGCCCTCAAAGAGGGGAGCCACATCCAAACTCCTTCTCCTGGGCAAAAGTGTGAGGTATCTCAGACAATCTTTGAAATGTTGTTGTTGTTGTGTACCCTCGAGATGGAACCTACTCATAGCTGACTCTTGGTGGGTTTTCATAGGCAGTTAATCAGAGGGGAGGAGATTGTCCATCCTTCTTTCATGAAGCAGCTGGTGGATTTGAACTCCATGCCTTTGGGATTGCAGTGTAGCTTTTTGCTGATAGGCAACTAGCGCTCCCTAGCTTTGAGATAATGCTTGTAATTCCAGATTCTCACCGAGATATATTAGTTGTTGTTGCTATGTGGTGCCAAGTCTGAACCAACTCATAGCTGATCCTCTATTGGGTTATAAGAGGTTGTAAATCGCATGGAAGGAGATTCTTCTTTATTTCTAAGAGCAGTGGGTGGGTTTGAACTGTTTGTCTTTGTGTTGGTAGTGTAACTTCTTAACCACTAGACCACCAGAGCTCAAGAGGAATTAGAGTGCATAGTAAAATCCCCTGGGCAATTTCTTTATCTACTCTAGTCTCCTCAGAGGTAAAATTAAAAATATTTGGCAATTGGTCGTGAAAAAGCACTATATTTCCAGGCCAGTGGAAGAGATCCTGTTCTGAGGCTTTA
The DNA here is from genome assembly GCF_000299155.1 of Elephantulus edwardii. Lineage (NCBI taxonomy): Eukaryota > Metazoa > Chordata > Mammalia > Macroscelidea > Macroscelididae > Elephantulus > Elephantulus edwardii. Next base: position 1,340,432 of record NW_006399857.1, read on the forward strand.
AACTTTCAGTGACCACATTGGAGAAGCACCAGAGAAAGGACTGTGACATTAAAGGGCACTCAGAAAAACTTGAGACTAACTTTGCCAGGGAAACTGCTTTATAATTCCAAAGGCATGTGGTTCGAATCCACCAGTTGCTCCACAGGAAAGGGATAAGCAATCTCCTTCCATGTGATTTACTGTCTCTGAAAATCTACTAGAGGGTCAGTTGGTTCTCAATGGGCACACACACAACAACCACCACAAGGAAGATCGAAGAAGAATGATTGCCTTTGAATTGTGGTGTTGGTGACGAGTGTTGAATATTCCATGGACTGCCAAAAGAACAGACTAATCTGTCTTGGAGGAAGTTCAGACAAGAAAGCTGCACCTGATATGAAACTTTATATCACATATTCCAAGGCAAGGCCAGTCCTTGGAAAAAGATAGGCTTGGAAAAGGAAAAAACCCTCTTAACGAAATAGACGGACACGTTGATCGTAATAGTGGGCTTGTTCTTAGGAGCTTTTAAGTTGAATACAACCCATAGTGACCCTAAAGACAACAGATCTGAACCCTCTCCTATCCTGTGCTATCCTCACATTCCCCCCACCCCTTTATTTTATACTGGTTTACTTACAAAGTTTGTATACATTATTTTTCACACTGGATCTTTCTCATTTCTTCACTCACCCCTCCCTCCCTGCATCAAATTGTGCGACCCTACGATTACCCATCACCCCTATCCTTACCCCACTGCTCCCCACCCCACCCCTGCTTGGATCCTCATACATATTCTACAGTAATGGTCTTCAGTATGTATCCTTATGGGATTTC
>NW_006399857.1:1341622-1343670 GCF_000299155.1 Elephantulus edwardii
AGAGTGGTTGTACCGTTTTACAATCCCAACAAAAATATATAAGTGTTCCTATTCCACCACATACTCTTCAGCATTTATTACTTGCTGTCCTGTTAAACTTTGCCACTGCTACGGGAGTGAAATGATAGCTCATTGTGGTTTTGATTTGCATCTCTCTTATTGCCATTGATTCGGAACATTTTTTCACCTTCCTCACACTTTTTGACACACTCAAACCCATTGTAGTAGTTATTATGTCAGTCTATCTGATTGAGGATCTTCCTCTCTTTAGCCAACCCTACACCTTTGCAAGGATGATCTTTCTTTCCAAGAAATAACTTCTCCTAGTAACATACCTGAAAAATATGAGCTAAAGCTTTGTAATTTTTGCCTCCAAGGAGTATTCTAGCTGAACCTCTGAGACATATCTGTTCTTTGGGCAGTCCATAAGATATTCAGTACTCTTCTTCAACACATAGCTCAAAGACATCAATTCTTCTGTCTTTCTATCATTGTCCAGCTCTCAGGTACATATCAAATGATCGGAAAGACCGTGGCTTATCAGATATACCTTATTGCTCTTCAATAATTTGGAGAGGTGTTGTCTGCAGACTGTCTCAGTGTAGTATGTCTTCTGATTTCCTGACTGCTAACACCAAGGGTGTTGATTGTGGATCCAAGTAAGATGAAACTGTTCACAACTTCAGTCTTTTCTCTATCTACCATGGTGTTGTCTCTTGGTCCAGTGGTAAGAATTTTTGTTTCCTTATTGTTGAGACGTAATCCATATCGAAGACTATATTCTTTGATCTTGTACAGCAAGCGCTTTAAGTCCTCCTTACTTTCAGAAAGCAAAGTTGATAATATAGGTTTATTGATGAGTCTTCTTCGAATCTTGATGCCACATTTTTCTTCAGTCTAGCTTCTCAGATAATTTTCTCAGCATATAGATTGAATAGAGAGGATACAATCCTGAAGGCCCTCTATGAGGTGGATTGATTCAGTGACTGGGATAATTGGGATGGGAGTGTCAGAGACAGTGCGATTGGCACAGGACAGAGCGGAGTTTAGGGCTGTTGTACATAGGGTCGCTATGAGTCGCAGGCGACTCGACGGCACACAACAACAACAACAAGTGTTCTTTTGCTCTGTTCATAAAACAGCTTCATTCATGGTTTAGGTATTAGTTTCACATGAGCACAATTAAATGTTCAGGATTTTCCATTCTTCTCAATGTTAGTCATAGTTTATTATGATCCACAAGTCAAATGATGTTGCATAGTCAATAAAGCATAAATAGATATTCTTCTGGTATTCTTTACTTTTAGCCAGAACCCATCTGACATTAGCAGTGATATCCCTGGTGCTACAGTCTCTTCTAAATCCTACTTGAACTTCTGGAAGTTCAATATCTATATATTGTTTTAGCTGTGTTTGAATGACCTTCAGCATTATTTTGCTTATATGTGATATGGAGTTGAGTGTTTTTTTGGGCTTGTGTTTGACGTGAAGGACTACTCTGCCCCCGAGGAGCAAGGCCTTCCAGGCTTAGCCTAGGGTTTAAGGCAGGAAGAGGCTTCAAGCCCCAAAGGGCAAGGGACGTGGAGGCGGCCATGTTCTTCCTGGTTGGCTCCTCCCAGGGTTTCTTCTCCCAGGGTTACTTGCTACCAGATCTTAGTAGGCTGCATGCGTGTGCAGGTATTGTGGCAAGTTTTTTTTTGGAGTCGAGTGCTTTTTCAGGCCTTTGGGCCAGGTTCAAATTGTTTACCTGTCAAACATTCTTTTAGGCAGTATAGCACTGGTCTGTGCATTGCTATACAGAGGTAACTCGTGGTTGCTGTGATGTTGACCACTGTGACTCTGATGTGTCAAATGTGGTAATGAGTACCCACCCATGGTGAACAGTGTTCGCTGGAGCTTCCTGACTAAAACAAGCCTGAAGCAGGAGCGGCATCCACTTCCGAAATGGCTTGCTTCTGGAAACTCTATGAACAGTGCTCAGGTCTTTTGTTCATAGGGTCGCTATGAGTCGGCTATGACTCGACGGCACCAAACAACAACAACAACAA
>NW_006399857.1:1344920-1370133 GCF_000299155.1 Elephantulus edwardii
GCACACTCTGTGCTTTCTTCTGGACAGACTTCTTGTCAATCGGAGAAGATGTTCAATACTTTTCTCGAACACCACAATTCAAAGACATTACTTCTTCTGTCATCCTAATTCATCCAACGTTCAGGTGCATGAGAAACAATTGAAAATACCATGACTTGGATCAGGTACATCTTAATCATTAAACTTACATTCTTGCTTGTTAGACTTTTGGAGAGATCCTTGACAGATTTCCCCAAAGCAATCTTTTGATTTCTCCCCCTGTCCCCCACCCCCCTTGTTGTGTACCATTCAATCAGATCTGACTGGCACAGAAGGAGATTGTACCTCCTTCCCCAGAGAGAATCTGGTGGATTCACAATATTTTGATTTACTGACTGTTGCTAATCTTGATGTTGATTGTAGATACAAGCAAAACAAAATAGTTGACAATTTCAATTTGTGTTACCTATTAGTCAAATCTGAGAATATTTTTTCCTTGAAATTGAAATGTAACCCATATTAAAGGTCTTCAGTCTTCTGCATTAAGTGATTCTGTCGTCTTCATTTAATAGCAAATAATGTTGTGTCCTCTGCATAAGACAGGTTGTTAATGAGTCTTCCTCAAATCCTGATGCCACATTCTTCTTTATATAGTTCAGCTTCTTGAATGTTTTGTTTAGCATACAGATGGAACAGGTGTAGAGAAAAGATATAACTTTGACACACATCTTTTCTGATTTTAAACCATTCAGTGTACGATTTGGACAACTGCTTCTTGGTTATGTATACCTTTCATGTGAGCATAATTAAGTGTTCTGGGATTCTTAATCTTCTCAGTATTATCTGTAGTTTATTATGATCCACACAGTCAAATGCCTTTGCATACTCAATAATACACAAATAAAATATTTTCTATAATCTCTGCTTTCAGTCAAGATCCATTTTACATCAGCAATGATACAAAATATCCCTGATGTTCAATATCAAATATCAATGATAGTCTTTGTGATAATCTTCTGAATTCAGCTTGAATTTGTGGTAGTACCCTGTTGAAACATTGTTCCAGTTGTTTTTAATAATATTCTGCAAGATTTTACTTTGTATGCTATAGTAAAGATACTGTTTAATAATTTTCAAATTCTATTGTATCACTTTTTCACCTTTTCCAGTGAGTTGATCAGGTATTTGTCTTCCATATTTGTTGAATGAGACTGGTACTGCATGTTTGTTTAAACGTCTGAATTGGTATTCTATCAATGCCCAGAGCCATAATTTTTAAAAATTTCATTCTGATTCATTTATAAAGTTTGAATACATTGTTTTTTTAAAAAAGAATCAAAGAGCTGAACAGAAAATTTTAAAAGGCAGCTTGGGATGACAAAGCAAGATACTATAATGAAATGTGCAGAAAGCTGGAGTCAGAAAATCAAAAGGGCCAAACTCACTCAGCATTTCTTAAGCCGAAGGACTTAAAAAACAAATTCAAGCCACAGGTGGCAATACTTAAGGACACTTTGGGTAGAATGTCAAATGATCCAAGAAGCATTACAAGAAGATGGACGGAGTACACAGAGTCACTGTATCAGAAGGAATTGGCTGACACTCAGCATTCTTTCTACTTATTTTATCTTCTTTTCATTACAATACATGTTTAAGAGTCCCTTCTGACATCCATTTTGGTCTTTTCTTTCTCCATTAACTTTGTAGTGACCTTTTCCTTTCTTGATGAATGATGTCCTTCATGGAATTCTACAACTTGTCTGGTTTTCAGTCTTTAGTATTCCCTGCATTGAATCCATTCTTAAGAAACTTTTAAAATTTGTTTGGGATACAGTCATGGTCATGTTTTGGTTTTCATGGACTTGTTTAATTTTCTTCAACTTCAGTTTGAACTTGCATATGAGTAGCTGATGATCTGATTCACAGTCAGTCCTTGGCCTGGTTTTTACAGTTAATAATGAGCTTTCTAACATCAGTTTTCACAGATGTAGTTAATCTGATTCCTGTATAGTCCATCAGGTGAAGTCTGTGTATATTGCTACATTTTATTTGCAATGATTAAATCATTCATTGTAAAAAAGTCTATCATTCAAATTCTCGCCTCATTTTGTTCACAAAGGCTTTATTTTCCAACTACCACTCTTTTTTTCTTTATTTCCAACTTTTGGATTCTCATCATCAGTTGTTATTAATGCATCTTAATCACATGCTTTGATCAATTTCAGACTGCAACAGTTGGTAGAAATCCTCAATTTCTTCATCTTTGTTTTTCATGGTTAGTGCATATGATGTTAAAGGTTTGTTGTTGAACCTCTTCAACAAATGGTGCTGGCAAAATTGAACTGCTACTTGCATAAAACTGAAACAAGATCCATATCTCACACCATACACAAAAATCAACTAACCAACTCAAGGTGGATCAGAGACCTGGGAGTAAAACCCCAAACCATAAAGTTCATAAGAGACAAACTGGCATCAGGCTTAGACAGCCTAGTCTATAGTATAAACAGAGTGCCAAATACAGCCAGAAATGCACAGTCTGGAGAGGATAAAATTGATGAATGGGACCTTCTAAAGATTAAATCTCTGTGTACATCAAAAACATTTTTCAATAGAGTAAAAAGAACACCTACTGATTGGGGAAAAAACATTTGGCAATATCATTTCAGACAGGAGTCTTATATCAAAAGTTTATAGAATGCTACAGGGCTTCTACAAGAAAAAGACTGATGACATAATTTAAAAATGTGCAAAAGGCAATGAAAGAATTTTCACAGATGAAGGTATTTGGATGGCCAAAAGACATATGAATAAATGCTCCAAATCACTGGCAATAAGATAGATGCAAATCAAAACCACAATGAGATACCATCTTACTCCAGTAGCTGTGGCAAAGCTTAACACGATAACAAGTAATAAATGTTGTAGAGGATGTGGTAAGATAGGAACTCTTATACATTGTTGGTGGGATTGTACAATGGTACAACCACTCTGGAAGGCATTTTGGTGCTTCCTCACAAAGCTGAACATAGAAATTCCATATGACTCAGCTATTCCATTGTTTGGAATATACCCCAAGAAAATAAGAACTGAGGCTCAAATGGAGACTTCTACACCGATGTTCATAGCCACGTTATTCACTTTCATAAGAACGTGGAAACAGCCCAAATGTCCAACCACAATTGACTAGATTGAGAAATTATGATGCATTCACATGATGGCATACTACACAGCACACAGGGGCAATGATTTTGTAAATTACTACCTAACTTGTGAGGGACTTGGAGAGCCTTATGATAAGTGAACTAACTCAGTCCCATAAGGACAAATACTGTATAAGGCCATTATTGTAGAATGAGTGTGAGGACCCAAGGGTGTGGAGAGAGTACAGGGGTGAGGATGGGGGGGGGCGGTGGTTAATCATAGGGTTGCACAATTTGATGGTTGGAGGGGAGGGTGAAGGAAAGGGAAAGATATGGTGTGTAAAACAATGTATATGAACTTTGTAAAAGTGACAGTAGAAGAATTGATGACTATGAGTTGTGGTGCTGGAAAAGAGTCTTGAACATACCATGGACTACCAAGAGAATAAACAGACCTGTCCTGGAGAGGGTGAAACCAAGTTGTCCTCTGGAAATAAAGATGTTGAAGCTATGTCTCACATACTTTAGACATGTTGCCAGGAGGGACCAGGCCTTGAGAAGGACATGATGCTTGGAAGGGTGGAGGGACAACAACACAAGAGAGGAAAACCCTGGATGGGATGGATTGGCACAGGAGCTGGGGGTAGTAGGGGCAGATGTGTCAGAGACAATGTGATTGGCTGAGGACAGACAGGGTTCAGAGCTATTGTTCGTTCGTAAGGTCACTATGAGTCACATGTGACTAGATGGCGCATACCACCACCACCACCAACAAAAACAACAGTCTATCACAGTTCATAAATGCCTAGGCTGTTGATCTTTGTGTATTCTATTTAACTTTTGATAACGTCCAATTTTCCTAGATTCATACTTGGTACATTCTATGTTCCAGTCATTAATAGATGTTTGTAGCTGTTTCTCCCCATTTTGAGTAATGACACAGCAGTAAATAAAAAATCCTTTATTGGCTAAAAGCTATTCCAGTCGCATCATTATGGTAAACAGATTCTTCTTTGAGGAGATAGTCTTTCCCTGTTCTTATTTTGAATGCTTCCAACCTGAGAAACCCATCTTCAGGCACCGTATCTGAAATTGTTCTTCTATTGTACTTAGCATTTGAAGGTCTGCTATTTCAGAAGTGGATGTCTAGTCCTGCTTTTTAGTCTGTCTTAGTCTGGAAGATAGGCTGAAATATGTCCACCATGAGTGATCCTTTTGGTATTGGAAATACTAGTGGCATAGCTTCCAGGATCACTGCAGCACACAGACCACTACAGTGCGGTGAACTCACTGAAAAGCGGTGAATATATTAATGCGTAGTCACAAGGAGTTTTGAGTTACAAGGAGAATGCTGATATTGAGACAAGCAAGTAAAATTCTGGAGGATGGATTGGTAAGTGTAATGATTAAGATAATGTGTCTTATTGATCATGATTCTCTGATTTGGTCTTTATGTAATGATGTGATGTGGCAGTTATTTAAAGATGTAGTTATTCCCTATGATATGGTTGGATATTATAAATTCTTATCTGATAAAAGAGGATTAGGGGGGGATTTTTTTTTTTGTTAGGTGCCACTGAATTAAGAACCTCTTATAGTGACCCTATGAACAAAAGATCTGAACCCTGTTCTATCCTGTGCCATCCTCTGGCACACGAGAACCCATTGCAGCAGTCACCGTGCCAGTCCACTTGGTTGAGGATCTTTCTTTCCTTTGCAGACTGTCCACCCTTCCCAGTATCATGTCGCTTTCCAAGGAATAGCATCTCCTAGCAACGTGCCCAAGGTATGTGAGATGAAACCTCATCGTTCTTGCCTCCCTTAATCTCACCACAGTCCTGAATCTATGTAGCCCTGAATTTTCTACGATGTGATCTATGTTGAATATATATTTATATATTCTTTAGCTTTTGGCTAGATCTGGGTTCTGCATCTAGCTTATCACCTCCTATTCTTTGTCCTGAAGGCAGAGTATTGCCTGCTATCTTCCTTGCTGATCTTGGAGCTGCCTGTCTACAAAGCCAACAGTCTGACATCTTATCTGCTGATTTTAGAGTCATCACCCCGGTAGCTATATGAGCTAGGAGACTTTTCAAACCTGATATCTGATCCATGGAGTTGGCATTTGCCAGTGTCTATAAACTTGAGAACTGGAGGGCCAACTATGATTTGGTTCCATGGCAATGAGTGGGGTTTTTTAGTTTTGTAAAACAGTTGAAACATTTGTTTGTTTGTTTTTTTAAACATGGAACAATGTTTAGACATTTATCGATGTTATTATTCTTTATTAATTCATGTAAAAATGTCATGTACACACAGGTGTTTGACATTTTTACAGTGGTCATTAAAAGCATTAGAAAAAAAACACTGCAATCCATTTGATTCCAACCCATGGTGACAGTCCTGGAAATATTAATGTGAATAGTCATTTTCATCTTTCTTTCTCGTAGCACTTGATGGATTAGAACTTGCTAACTTGTGGCTAAAAGCCTAACCAGGGCGACTTTACCAAGCGCAGTCATTAAAGAGACACAATTATTTTCTCTCTCTTTTGATTTGTAGATAACCCTGCTTGAAAGACTTCCTCAGGGATGAAAAATAGATATTAATTAAACAGTAAGGCCTCAAAAGTAAGACCTATGATTAACTACATGAGTTATTAACAAATACAAATCAATAACAATATAGTAAGAAGACTTAGGTGTTTCCAAGGTAAATGTTAATAGTGGTGTCCACAGGGAGATTTCTACTGAAATTAAATGCAGAAAATCCAGAGGGGAATTATTCAAGAGACATTGTCACTTTAGTGTGAGGTTTCTCTACTACTTGTTTGTTCTTGGCTCAATTTCTCTTCCCTCCTTCCAAACTTTGTATGCTGGGAAATGCAAAACACTTTAAACCAAACAAAACACAATGAAAGGAAAAGAAGCAATGGAGCAAATAACAATAATCAGGGCACACATTCCTAAAGCTTTCTGGTTCTCTGGTATTTTGAATGATCCCTGGCCGGGTGTGTCCGCTCTAGTGGGGCTATTGAGCACCAACTGTAGGAGTAGGAGGGCATTTGCTGACCTCCCAACAGGCATGGAATCACTCAGAGGGTACAGAATGCCTTTTGTATCCAAGAAACAAACAGCAGTTAGCCTCTCAGCATTTAACAGCCACAGCGAGGTGAAGGTTACCAAAGAAAGCTGAGAAAAATATTGCACCATTTGCCTGTGAAACCTCAATTATTGAGGCTGTTCCGCTTATAGAAAAAAGGAACTAATTATTTCCTGAGCAGTGGCATTCTTCTTTCTTTCATTGTTTCCTCTTCATTGTCTTTTGTTTGTATCCATTTCTTGTTGTGCCTTCCCCCTCTTAAACACATACATATGTGTCTGTAAACACCCACACACACAGAGAATGAAATTTCTTTAGGATCTCTATTTTCTTTACTGAAGGTATGAAAAGGGAAGGGATATGAAATGGAAAAGTTATACAAGTGTTCTTTGTTTTCTCTATTTAGTCACAAAAGAGCAGGATTTTGAAAATATCTTAGAGGGGATGAATTTTCCATGTGATTTGTAGGAGAAAGACCATTTCCTCCTGTCAAAATTTATGTACACACACACACACACACACACACACACACACACACACACACACACACACTTTACATATCATATATATAAATTTTAAGATGCCCCGGTGATGCAATGGGTAAGAGCTGGCCTACTAACAGAAAGGCTGGCCTTTCAAATCCATCAGCTGTTCTGAGAGAAAGATGTGATGATCTGTCCTGTAAAGATTCCCCAAATCAAACTCACTGTCTTACAGTGGACTCTGACTCATGTGACCCTCTCGATGTGGTAGATCTTTAGGGGAAAAGGCTGCTTTATCCTTCTTCCAAGGGACAGACAGGCATTTGAACTACTGACTTTTCAGTTAGCAGTTCAATACATAACACACTATGCCAGCAGAGATCCTTCCTTAAAGATTAGTTGTTATTGTTAGTCTTAAGTTGTTATTGTTGTGTATTATCGTGTCAGAACCAACTAATAACTGATCTTCCAGTGGTTTTCAGAGGTACCAAATTGCACAAGATTGCCTGTCTTTCATAAAGCAGCTGGTGGATTCCAGCAGTTTACCTTTGCATTGGCAGCACAGTGTCTTCCCACTAATTATCAAAGATCCCTTCCTTAAAGATTATTGTTGTTATGTGCTGTCTAGTCGCTTGAGACTCATAGTGACCCTATATACCTGCTCTATCCTGTGCCAACTTTGCTGTCTCTGACACACATACCCCAGTTACCCCAGTTACTGAATCAAGCCATCTCATCAATGGTCTTCCTCTCTTTCTCTGTCCCTCCACCCTTCCAAGGTGATGTCCCTCACCAAGGATTTAGCCCTCCTTTCAACATGCCCAAAGTATGTCAGACGAAGCCTTAGAATCTATGCCTCCAAGGAGCAGCCTGGATTCATCCTCTCCAGGACAAAGCTGTTCTCTTAGCAGCCCATGTATGTTCAACACTCTTCTCCAGCACCACAGCTCAAAGGCATCAATTCTCCTTCTGTCATCTCTAGTCATTGTCTAGCTCTCTGATGCAAAACAAGTGATTGCAAAGACCATGGTTTAAATCAGGTGCACCTTAGTTTTCAGAGTGACATCGTATGTCTTCAGTACTTTAGAGAGGTCTCTAACTGCAAACTTTCCCATCGCAACAAATCTTTTAATTTCCTGGCTGCTGGTGCCAAGAGTGTTGATTGTGGAACCAAGCAAACTAAAGCTGTGAACAATCTTAATCTCTTCACCATCCATCATGATGCTGCCAGTTGGTCCAGTGGTGAGAATCTTTGTTTTCTTGATATTGAGCCTCAATCCATACTGAAGGCTGCAATCCTTGACCCTCTGCAGCAAGTACTTCAGGTCCTCCTCAGTTTCAGCAAAGCAGGGTTGTGTCATCTGTATAATGCAGATTGTTGATGAGTCTTCCACCAATCCTGATGCCACATTTCTCCTCATAGAGCCCCACCTCCCAGATAATCTCTTCTGCATATAGAATGATCTCTCATTTATATACTATAATAATATATATTAAAACTATATTCTATGTAGTATAGCACTGGTCTGTGCATTGCTGTGCAGAGGTAATTCATGGTTGTTGTGATGCTAAACACTGTGACACTGATGTGTCAAATGAGATAATGGTTACCCATGGTGGACAGTGTTTGGTGGAGCTTGCCAGTTAAAACAAGCTTAGAAGCAGGAGTGGCATCCACTTCCAAAATGGCTTGCCTCTGTAAACTCCATGAACAGTGCTCAAGTCTTTTGTTCATAGGGTTGCTATGAGTCATCTATGTCTCGACGGTACTTGACAACAACAACAACAACAACAATTATGATATATTATTATTTATATATTTATATTATGTAGTTTTTGGAAGCAGGAGTGGCACCCACTTCCTAAACAACATGCCTCTGGAAAATTTATGAACTTTGATAAATGTCAATAGTTATAGAAAGGCTTCAGACCTTTTGTTTATAGGGTCACTATGAGTCATGCTCGACTTGAAGGCAATCAACAACTACAACAATATTATGTATTTATTTTTTCTGGTGGCATAAGTGGATAGTGAGTTGCACTGCCAACTGAAGCCACATGATTTGAATTCATCAGCTGTGCCACGGGAGAAAGATGGGCACTCTCCTCTTGGGGGATTTACAGCCTCTGAAAACCCAGTGGACAGTTAGCTATGAATCAGCCTCAACTGGATGGCGATGAGCTGAGTTCTATGGTGGCATAAGGTCTTACATGTTGAGCTGCTACCAAAAGATTGGAGGTTAAATCCACCAACCACTCTGTGAGAGGAAGATAGCAATATCCTCTGGTTAAGATTTGCAGCCTTACAAACCCATCAGAGGGTTGCCAGAATCGACCACTATCAGTGTATTTGATTTGGTTATAGGATTTATTTTTCTTTTTTGAACCAGAGTTGACTTGAGGGAAAGTAACAATAGGGGAGTATTATAACTGAGAAATATTAAAGAAAACAAATATGAAAGGGGAAAGAGAGTTGAAGCTATCTATGTTTCTACTACCCAGAGGTGCCAACAATAGGTTTCTGATCACCATTATATGGTATTCAGTACAGTGTGGTTGTTATTATTTTCAGTTTTGCTAAACACATTTGAAATAGAACATTTGTGAGTATAGAGAAACAGAATTGTAAGTTTTTATCTCTTTTTTTATTTGTTCATGATGCACATTTTCTCATCCTTCTCCCCCTCCTCTAGCCCACCTCACAATGCACCCCTTGTTCCAGATTATGCTCATATATACAATGCATAATCTTATATTATTTTGAAACAGGATAGATAATGAACACTGCATTATAACAGATGAGGGGAAAAACTGTTTGAAAGGAAGGTTAAATTTCTTGAAATCAAAATTTCTGATCTCTGTGTAGGTGAGTTGGTTTGCCCAGGCAATTGCCTGGAGATGTTCTCTTGAATTTTGAGCCTTGAGGAAATGAATTTCTAAATATCACCTTTAAGTCAAACAATGGCCAGATAAATGAGTAAATTCATTTTTAATAAATAAATGCATTAGTAAAGACAGTTTTGCCACGGGCATTATAAGACAGTTTTGAGAAAAAGACATTTCAAGGTTAGACTAGAAGGGGTGTTTAGGGTAAATCGCTATAATATGAATATTACTCTGGCCTGGTTTCCATGGCAATGCTAGTAAGATGAGTCATAAGAATCTTTGCGGTTCTTTTCATTTTTGAACATTTTTGACTCTCCAGTTGAAATGCTATTCAGATTTGCATATTATACAATTTCTATTATTGGTTTAAGATTATTTTCGTTTTAACAGCACATATAATTTGAAGACATTATTATATTTTCAAGGAGTCTAATGACAGAGTGGTAAGGAGTTGTACTGCCAACCCAAAGGCAAATGATTCAAATCAACTAGCTGGTCTGAGGAAAAAAGACAGGCAATCTCCTCTTGTGCAAATTATTGCCTGCTAGTCGGTTCAGATGCAATGGCACAAAGCAACAACAACAAGAAGTATGTTATCATGCTGAGCACCCATGATCACTATCCATTTCTGATTTTTTTTATCGCTGCTGACAACATCATTGAAGATGGAAAAAAGATTGAAAGTGCTTTCAGTCAGTTATTTCACCTTACATGGATCCACAATCAATACACATAGAACTAGCAATCAGGAGATCAGGAGACACATTGCATTGGGTAAGTCTTCTGTCGTAGAGCTCTTTAAATTATTGAAGAGCAATGAAGTGAGTCTGAAGACTAAGGTGTGCCTGATTCAGGCCATGGTCCTTTCCATCACTTGCTATGCATCTGAGATCTGGAGATGAATAAGAATGACAGAAGGAGATTTGATGCCTTTGTTGGAGAAGAGAGCTGAGTATCCTATGGACTGCCCCCCAAAATAAATAGATATGTCTTGGAGATAGTGCTGTCAGAATGCTCCTTGAAGGCAAAGAGGACACAGCTTCATCTCACATACTTTGGACATGTTGCTAGGACCTCATGTTTGGAAAGGTGGAGGGTCAACAGAAGAGAAGAAAGCCCTTAACAGGATAGGTTGGCAGTGACAGCAGCAATGAGCTCAAATGAGTCAGAGATGATGAGAGTGGTGCAGGGTAGCACAGGGCTCAGGTCTGTTGTTCATAGAATTGCTATGAATTGCACCTGACAACAATTCAAAGTTTTAGTTCAAAATTTTGAAGAGCAAGGGATAGCATGTCTCAGATCGTGAGAATGTTGCAAAATAGTGCAAGGCTCATATCTGTTGTTTATATGGTCAGTGTGAGTCATAGATGATTTGATGGTACTTTACAACAAGAACTCAGTGAGTACCACGTCTTGCAGATAATAGATTGTAAACTCCATTAAGGTAACCCTGCATTTGTCATTGTTCTCTCTGTAGGGCAGTGTTTTAAACAGATCTTCCTTTCTCACTGCGGTGGAATTTTTTCTGACTCATAGTGACCCTCTTTTGGGTTTCTAAGGCTGAAAACAATTTTTAAAATTTTTATTACATATTGGTTTATTTACAAAGTTCACACACATTGTGTTTCCCACTATTACCAACATTACCCAGTCTTTTCAGATCCCTGTAAGACTACAAAGTTTAACAGGTGGAGACTGTCTATCTTTCTTATGAGGAATTGATGGCAAGTTAGAACCTCTGGAGATTCCTAGTCTTTTGGTTAGCAGTGCAATGTGCTATATATCATATATACTACCAGAGTTTAGCCTAGCACTCAGTAAAAACTAAGAGTAATTCTAGTGCAGTTGAGAAGGGACATCTCTTGTGCAATTAACTGCCTCTGAGAACCTGCCAGAGCATCTTATGGGTCAGTTCTGACTCTACATGCACAACAACAGCAAGAGTGCAGTTGAGTCGATTCTGATTCACAGGGACCTTCACTGGATTTTGACACTACGAGTTCACACTGGAGGGGATTGCCCATCTTTCTTCCATAGAATAGCTAGCAGTTTATAACTGCTGTCTTTTGATTAGTAGACTGGCACTTTATGCACTACTTGTGCTCCTTTGCACTTAGACACGCTCTCTCTTCTCTCTCATTGCTTTTGAATCAGAACCAACTCATAGCTGATTTCCACTGGGTTTCTGAGGTTGTAAATGGAATAGGAAGAGATAGCCCATTTTTTTCTCTCTTGGAACAGCTGGAGGAGTTGAACCGCCTGCTTTTGGGTAGAGGGCATAACTTTTTACCCATTAGATCCCCAACACTTCCTACACTTAGTTGTTGTTGTGTGCTGTTGAGTCAAAATTCATTCATGACTGGCCGCTCAGGGAGTTTACAGAGGCAGTGAATCACAGTGGAGGAGACTGCCCATCCTCCATCTCAATTGCTCTAGGATTAGTTTTTGCACTCAACTGCAATTGCAAAGGAGAAATTGTTGTTGTTCCTATGTGGCATTCAGTCGTTTGTGACTCATAGAAACCCTATGTACAAGAGTCTTAAACCCTGCTCTATCCTGTGCCAAACTCACTGTTTCCGACACACCTACCCCCATTACCCGAGAAACTGAATCAATACGTCACACCGAGAGTCTTCCTCTCCTGCACTTTGCCTCCACCCTCCCAAACATGATGTCCCTCAACAAGGACTGGTCCCTCCTTGTTACATGTTCAAAGTATGTCAGATGAAGCTTTAGAATTCTTGCCTCCAAGGAGCAGCTTGGTTTCACCCTCTCTAGGACAAACCTATTTGTTCTTCTAGTGGTCCACGGTATATTCAACTCTCTTCTCCAGCACCACAGTTCAAAGTCATCAATTCTCTATAATCCCTAGTCATTGTCCAACTCTCTGATGCATAGCAAGCAATTGCATAAACAATGGCCTGTATCAGGTGCACCTTAGTCTCCAGAGTGATGTCATTGCTCTTCAGTACTCTGGAGATGTCACTGACAGCCGACTTTCCCAGAGCAACTTGTCTTTTGATTTCCTGGCTGCTGGTATCAAGAATGTTGATTGTAGAGCAAAGCAAACTAAAACTGTTAACTATCTCGATCTCTTCACCATTTATCATCGTTCTGCTGATTAGCCCAGTGGTGAGAATCTTTGTTTTCTTGATGTTGAGCTTCAATCCATATTGAAGGCTGCAGTCCCTGATCTTCTGCAGCAAGTGCTTTAGGTCCTCCTGTTTCAGCAAGCAGGGTTGTGTCATCTGCATAACGCAGGTTGTTTATGAATCTTCCTGCAATCCTGACGTCACATTCCTCCCCATACAGCCCAGCCTCCCGGATGATCTGTTCTGCATACAAATTGAAAAGGTATGGAGACAGAATACATCCCTGGCGGACACCCTTCCCGATTTTGAACCATGCGGTGTCTCCTTGCTCTGCTCTGACGACTGCCTCCTAGTCCAACTATATAGCTTTTGCATAAGCACAATACAATGTTCAGGATTCCCATTCTTCTCAGAGTCAGCCACAGCTTGTTGCGTCCATAGGCGGGGCTGTGAGTTAAAATAGTGCAGGATTGTGGGAAGGAGGCGGATTCTGACCCTGGCTCACCTTGCAGCTTTTACTGCAGGCATGCACGGGCTGCTGCTGCTTGACCAGGAGCGGTTAGTGGATTCAAAATGCATGCCTTTGGGATTGCAATGTAGCTACTTACCACTAGGCCAGAACCCTGTAAATATTTGTTAAATGTTGAATCTTAAGTTAGTCAAAATACGCTTATGAGTAAAGTGAACTGGCTAGCAAAAAAAAAAAGCAGAAAAATGGGATTATAGAATGCTGCAAGCAATCATTTTAGCTAATCCTCTCCTTTTTAGAGGAAGAGCATTAGTCTTGGAGTGCATTAGGAACTTGCCCATGGTCTAACAATAGTACAGTCGGGAAACAATCCTGATCTTTTAAATCCAGTCCTATGCTTTCGTAATTAATTCTCCATCATCTAAAATCCTTTCGGTTGAGGATTCTCAGAAAAATCCGACAATCTTTATAATTTTAACACTTCCAGCAAGTTTGAACACAAAAGTAACATTTCCCTTTGACTCACCCGCCCCTCCCCCCATTGGTATTACCACTGACAGTGAGTTAAGCCTGTTGATTCCTGGATTTTTTAAAACAATTCAGAAATCCAAGGCCTCAACTCAGGTTTAGTAACTTGGAATGTCCAGGGTATTGATACTTTTTTTTTTTTAAAGTTCACAGATAATCTTGACAGCCTCATCGAGAAGGATTGCAATTCTGTGTGTTGCTCAGCGAAATTCCAAGTCCTCACTTTTCTGATCATCCTTGTGTATCACTTTGTTGTAGTATCGTGACTTCAGTGCTGTGATGCTAGGAGCTATGACATCAATGTTTGTTTCAAGTATCTGTAGGGTCGCCTATTGAAGATGATTTTCCGCAGAGCTTGTAGACTAAGAAACCCTAGGAATAAAGCCTTGGTTTATCTATTTTCAGAAAAAAAAAAATGGTTAAGGAAAACTCTGTGGATAACAGAATATTACTTGAGACTTTGACTTTCTTTGGTTGGATGCATCGCAGGAGCAGCCTTTGCTGGATAAGGATATTATGTTTGGTGAAGTGGTGAGCCAGTCACAAACAGCAAAAGAAATACATCCTCAGGGAAACAGAACTGAGCAATGACTGGAAAAATGGACAGAGCTGAACTAATGATTGTGAACATGGCAAAGGACCAGGAGATATTTATGGAGTGTCATAAGCTGGTGTTCACACAACTGTTGTTTTTGTGTACTGTCACGTTGGAGCCAACCCATAGCTGACCCTCCAGTAGGTTTTCAGAAGTAGTAAATTGCACGGGAGGAGATTGCCACCTTTCTCCTGTGAAGCAGCTGATACATTTAAACCGCATGCCTTTGGGTTGGCAGCGCAATCCCGACAACAACTAAAAACAACAACGTTCTTTGTGAAATTGTCACATAAATTTGAACATCTTCATAATTTTCTACCAGGCTGGTAAATTTTTAGTGTTGTTGTGTTGTTGTTCTGTGCCATCAAGTTGTTTGCAACTCATAGGGACCCTACGTACTCTAAACCCTGCTCTATCCTGTGCCAAACTTACTGTCTCTGACACAGGTTTTTACATTTTAAATGGAGACTTATATTGAATTTCTTTTTCCTTTTAAAGTCAACAAATGCTGACTTTAGCATCTATCCTTCCTTCTTGTAACACAAAATGTAAGCTTCTGCTTTTTACTAAGGCTTTCAAGCCTCTTTTGGTGTAGTAAGTCAGGAGCGGCACTGCTAATTCAAAGACGGTACCTTTCTAGCAATTTAAATCAATTCATGGCTTTGCAGGAGAAAGTTGGGTAATCTCCTCCCATGCAGTTTACCGTCCCTGAAAACTTGCCGGTAGGTCAGCTATGAATCACTTCTGACTCTGTAGCAAAGAGTTTGAAGTACTAGGCTTGGCCAAGTGATTTCATCCTAGCCAATGAGATGTGACTAGAAGTAATATGAGTACATTTAGATTATAGAGCTCTGGTGGCCTAGTGGCAAGAAGCTGTGCTGCAATTTTGAAGGCAAGTGGTTCAAGTACACCAGCTGCTCCATGGGAGGGTGGGAAAGCTCCTTCCAAGTTGTCAGCTTCTTCTGAAAACCCACCAGAGGGTCAGACATGGATTGGTTTCTGACTCGGTGATACACAACAAAAACAATTTTATTGCATCTTTAAAAAGAAAGAAACGTCTCCTTTTTTCTTTCTCTCTTTCCTGTTACACAATCATTATACCAGGTCTGATCTGGACTCGTGTGAGAGAGAAATATGCTTTTATTTTGTTTACAACTGTGGATTCTGACCTTGATTACACAGTTCAACTTGTGAAAGCTAGACCTAGTCTGAAGGACAACACTGTTGCTGTGCAGTTTGGTGCCATCAAGCTGACTATGACTCACAGTGATCCTATGAACAACAGTTCTGAGCCTTGCCCTGTCCTGTGCTATGCTCATGATCTGTGTCATGCTCAATCGCATTGTGGTAGTCTCTGTGTTAATCCATCTCAGTGAGGGCTTTCCTCTCTTTTACTGACAACCTACCTTTCACAGCCTGTTTTCTCTCCAAGGATTGATTTCTCTTTAAAATATGTATAAAGTCAACGAGACAAAGTTTCACCACTACCCTTGCCTCTATCCCTGGTTGCACTTCAATCAAGATAGATTTGCTTGTTCTTTTTTGGCAGTCTATGGTCTATTCAACATTCTTCACTAACACCACAGTCAACATTACTGCTGGTCTGTCATCCTTATTCATCGTTCAACTTTCAGGTGCATAGGAAGCAATTGAAAAGATCATGGTTTGAATTAGGTGTACCTTAGTCTTTAAACAGACATCTGTGCTTTTTTAGAACTTACAGAGGCCTTTGCCAGGAGATTTCTCCAATGCAATATATCCTTTAATATTTTTACTGCTACTACTGTGGGTGTTGCTACTACTTGGATTTTGGATCCATGTAAAATTTAATAATTGACAACTTCAATCTTTTTTTCCATCTATCATGATGCTGCCTATTGGTCCAATGATAAGCATTTTTATTTTCATGATGTTGAGACATAATCCAGATTGAAAGCTGTAGCCTTTGATCTTCTGCAGAAAGCGCCTCAAGTCATCTTCACTTTCTATAAGGCAAGTATGGTAACATGTATAAAGGTTGGTTTTGATAAGTCTTCTTTAATCTGAGCAAATAGAAGATAATACAGGATGTCCTGAATCTGGTTTCCTTTTCTTAATGACTTCCTGGGCTGAGATCATGTCTCTTTCTTTCTTTTTAGTTCTGAAGACCTGATGATGCTAGCTATACCACTTATTCACATAGTTATACATTGGCCCATGTCAGTCTTCCCAAACTACAAAAGAAGAAAAAGGGAGATACACTTTCATGCTAAGATACCTTCATGAATAAAGGGACAAACAGAATCATAAAATATAACAGTGGCAGAGGTTACCACTGGTTGGTGAAAACCTGAATTTTCTCCTGTGTTTCTACATACAGCCCAGGAGCACAGGAGTACTTGCCAGAGTGGCTGTATGATTGAGTGCTTGAGCTGTTTCTTCAGATCACTATATATTCAAATTCTTTTATCTCCTCCAAATTGTTTGTTAGTCTGACTTCTGTTACTGGTTTTCACTTGACTGAGTGGATAAGGAGTTGTATGCCAACACAGACAAATGGTTCAAATCCATCTGCTACTCCAAGAGAAGAAGGTGGGTTTCATCTCACATGTGATTTATAACCTCCAAACCCCCTGGATGGTCAGCCTTGAGCAAAGTCCAAGTCAGTGGCAATGAGATGAGACTCAGACTCATGGTGATCTCCAGTGTCCAGAGTAGAGCTGCATACCACAGCATTTCCTGCTGCAATCTCAAAGGCATGCGGTTCAAATCCACCAGCTGCTCTGTGGGAGAAGGATGAACAATCTGTTCCTACGCGATTTACTGTCTCTGAAAACTCGCTTGAGGGTCAGCTATGGTCACTCTGACTAGATGGTACACAACAATGACAACAACATGACCTTTCAGCAGCATCTCTTTTGATCTTAGGCCAGAAGTTTGAACTCAGTGGCTTTTAAAATACTAGCATTTTGATTAGGAAGCTTTGGAGGTGTAGTCTGTAGAGTGTCACCATGCGACCTAACCTAAAGGCAGTGTCCCACTGGATGATCAAGTCCTCCAAGCCATTGAAAGGAGAAACATGGACAATCTTCTCCTGGGTAATTTACAGCCTTGGAAAACCAATGGAAGGTCAGCTGTAAGCAGGTTCCATCTCAATAAGGGTGAGTGAGTGAGCCTTGGGAGTGGTCCAGCGCTTAACCATTTGCTCCATCCTGGGCCTCGCCGTGAGCCAGTATCTACTCAGTGACAACTAACAACAACAACTCAGACTCCTTTCTCCTGGAAGTTGCCAAAATTGATGTTCTAAAAAATCTACCCTTACACCTGTTCTGAACTGAGAAACTCATGTTTCCCTCCTACCCCCTTTTGCCCTATCACAATAATCCCACCATGTTCAACATTTCTCTCGCATGTTGCATTCAGAGAGAAACCATTGACTTAGAAAGTGAGGTCATACCAACACGGCTACCCTCTGCTTTGAGTTCATGTTTTTCATTGTTCCTTTATGTAGTATTGTTTTTATATACTTCTTACTTCCTGCCTGTCTTGGATTGCGTGGCACATTTTTGGCCTTGGGAAAAGTATGCCTGAAAGAGCATTGAAATATCTTTTGTAATGTTCCGTTTTCTCTGACAGCACAATGCCAATTACAATCTTTGTCTCTGCTCCTCAGCTGTCCTTAGGGAAGGTACACTCAAATATTTCCAGCTTGGGTGTCCTTTCCCATTGCCTGATGCCAACGATAGGGTCTGATCTGAAACGAAAACATGTAACAGATCAATAAGTGCTTATTAGTAGAAGGACAAGTGCAAAACTAGAAGTGTGTGTATCATTTCTATAGCCTTAGTTCTTTGCAAAATAAAAAAGCAGTCACGTAAGAAGGTCCTTATGTTAATGCCCAAAGCCCAATTTTGAGTGTCACATTTTCATAAAAGTGGCCTTCAAAATGCCTTTTACCTGTTTATTATGTAACTTGTATCAAAATGTAAATTTATTTTGACTCACTGTTAACAGAAGAAATCTCAACTTGTGGCCTACCTCAACCTGGCCACCACTTACATTTCCAAATCATATTCATTATGTTCCCTGAATAAGGAAGCCCAAAGAATTGATGCCTTTGGATTGCAATGTTGGCAAAGAATACTGAATATCCTGTGAACTGCCTTTTGGCAGTCAAACAAATTTTAAGAAGTACAGATAGAGCATTCATTAGGTGCAAGAATTATCATGTTATATACTTTGGGCATCACACACGAGCAAAATCCTGCTGAAGATTATTTGGAAATGATTGGAATGGTGCATTGAAAGAGAACTAACAGAAATACAAGCTGGGTTTAAAAGAGGCTATGGCACTAGAGACATTATCACCAATGTTAGCTGGATCTTGGCTGAAAGCAGGGTACCAGAGGAATTTCTATCTGTGTTTTGTTAACTATGCAAAGACATTTGACTGTGTGGATTACAATACATCATGGCTAACCTTGAGGAGAATGGGAACCCTAGAACATTTGATTGAGCTCATGAAAACCTATACTCAACCAGGAAGCAGTCCTCAGAACAGAACAAGGAAATACTGTATAGTCCAAAATCAGTTATGCAGATGACACAACCTTGCTTGCTGAAACTGAAGAAGACTTGAAGCACTTGCTGCAGAATATCAAGGACTGCAAAAGTTGGTTTGGATTGAAGCTCAATATCAAGAAGGCAAAGATTCTCACCACTGAGCCAACTGGAAGCACCATGAGAGATGAAGAAGAGATCGAGGTTGTTAACAGTTTCAGCTTGCTCAGCTCCACAATCAACACTCTTACCACCAGCACCCAGAAAATAAAAAGATAAATGGTACTGGGAAAGTCTGTAGTCAGGGTTCTCTCCATGGTAGTGAGAAGCAATTATGTAAGTCTACAGATAAAGGTGTGCCTGATCCAGGCCATGGTCTTTGTGATTACTTGCTATGCATCAGAGAGCAAGACAATTAATAAAGATGACAGAAGAAGAATTGATGTCTTTGAGATGTGGTTCTGAAGAAGTGTATTTAACATGCTATGAATTGACAAGAGAATAAACAAGTCTATCTTGGAGAGAGTGAAAGCAAGTTTCTCCTTGGATGCTAGGATTTTGAAGCTTTGTCTCATATACTAAGGGCATGTGATCAGGAGGAACCAGTCCGTGGAGAAGGCCCTAATACTTGGAAGGGTGGAAGGACAACACAGGAGAAGATGACTCCGGCTGAGATGGAGTGACACAGTAACTGAGATAATGGGGATAGGTGTCTCAGAGTCAGTGATACTGGCTTAGGATAGAGTAGGCTTCAGAGCTATTGTATACAGGGTTGCTATGAGTCACAGGAGACTCAATGGCACATAACAACAACCACATACTTCGGACATCTTATCTTTTGGAAAAGACATCATGCTGGGACAGTGTTGGGTCATCAAAGGAGAAGAAGACCTTCAGTAAGATAGACTGATTGTTGAGTTGGTAATGACTGGACAGTATCTAACAACAACAACAACATATTCCCTGTATGCTCCTTAATGCCCTTTTGTTTTAGGATTTTATATATATGAAGCTCTCGTGGCCTAGTGATAAGAAGCTATGCTGCAATCTCAAAGGTAATCAGTTTGAACCCAAAAGCTCTAAGAGAAAGATGGGCAGTCTCAGTTCCAACACGACAGCACACAACCCTACACAACCATATGTTGTTATTGTTATTGTGGTTAGGTGCTTTCAGTTTGAGTACAATTTGTAGTGACCCTGTGAACAACAAATCTGAATCCTGTCCTATCCTGTGCCAACCTTACGGTCTCTGACACACTCTGCTGCAGTCACTGTGTCAGTCCACTTGGTTGAAGGTCCTCCTCTCTTTCACCATTTCTCCACCTTTGCAACATGGCCAAAGTTTGTGAGATGAAGCTTTATCATCTTTGCCTCCAAATTTAGGAAGTTTGCTGACTGTAGACTTTTCCATTGCAGTATGTCTCCTGATCGATTCCTGATATCAAGTGTATTGACTGTGGATATAGGTTGACACTTTTTTTCTCTATTATGATGTTGCCTATTGGTTCAGTGGTGAGAGTTTTGTTTTCTTTTTTAATTATTATTAAATTTTATTAGTTTTAGTGAACATTTACAGAGATTTTGGGTTTTTATTCATTCATTGTTGCACTGTTTTCTCTACCCTCCTCGAGTTTTGTTTTTTTGGCATTAAGATGTAATTCACAGTCCAAATTGGGTATTTCTGTGGATAGGAGAGGTCTTCTCCACGAGGTCATTAAAAAACTGACTGAGTGAAACCTCTGTCATCTTCATCACACAACGTCCAGAATTTCTTTGGTCATCTTCCACCCAGTCAGCCAGAAGGGGACAGAGAATCTCATGTAGGAGGTTTCTAAGGGCTACTCTTTCAGTGATATTCATGATTTCAGTCCATATTTCAATAGTCAGAATATTTTGACACATGGCCATGTTGAATTACACTAGTTTTGGTGAAACATAATCAAGTTCAAGGAGAAAGAAGAAATAGATATTGTGAACAGTTTGCTACATACACTTCTCTGATTCTGTCCTTTTTTCTTATGTAGCTTCTTCTGGCTACACCTTGCCCCCAACATATCTGATATGTTTGTTCTTTTGTCAGACCATGAAAAATTCAGTATTCTTCTTCAACAGAAGAGCTCAAAGGTATCAATTCTTCTTTTGTCATCTTTATTCACTGTCCCACTCTCATATGCACAGCAAATAATGAGAAAGACCACTACCTAAATCAGGTACAACTTAGGGCTCAAACTGACAGCATTGCTCATGAAGTGGATATATACCCTTCACGTCATCTTTGATATACTCAAATCCATAGCTGCAGTTACTGTATCAATCAATCTAATTTAGATTCTTCCTCTTTTTCACTGACCCTCTGTCTTTCTAAGCATTATGTCCCCTTCCAAGGAATAGCCTTTGCTAACAACATGCCTAGTGTATGTGAGATGAAACTTTGCCATCTTTGCCTCCAACGGCGCTCTGGCTGCACTTTTCCCAAGACCTATGTTTGTTCTTTTGCCAGTCCATGGAATATTCGGTACTCTTCTCCAACAATACAACTCAAAGTCATCAGTTCTTCTTCTGTCATCCCTATTCATTGTCTAGCCCTCAGATGCATTGCAAGTTATTGAAAAGACCATGACCTGAATCAAGTGCACCTTAGTGTTCAGGCTGACGTCATTGATCTTCAGGAATTTGAAGAGGTCCCGGACAGCAGACTTTCCCCAATGCAATAAATCTCCATATCTCCTGACTGCTGATACCAAGGTTGTTGATTATGGATGCAAATAAGGTGAAATTGCTGACAATTTCAATCTTTTCTGCATCTTGTCATTTTCTGGTTGTTTATTGCTATTATGTTATTTCTTGTTCCAGGGGTGAGGATTTTTGTCTTCTTGATATTGAGATGTAATCCATACTGATGGTTGTAGTCTTTGACCCTCTGCAGCAAGCACTTCAAGTCTCATATTCAGCAAGAAAGGTTGTATCATCTGAATAACACAGGTTGTTGATGAATCTTCCTCTGATTCTGTGTCATATTCTTCTTCCTATTTTCCAGCTGTTTGAACGATTTGCTCAAGCATACAGATTGAATAGGTATAGAGAAATGATATAACCTGGACACACATCTTTCTTGGTTTTAAACCACGCAATGTTTCCTTGCTCTGTTTTAGGTTCTATATGAGCATAATTAAGTGTTCTGATGTGGTGTTAGACTAAAAATTGGCTTTTTTTTTTAGCCATTTAGCCTCTGGTCTCCAGCTTCCTAACTACAGACACATGGTCTGGCAAATCAGCATCAGCCATGAGACTAGTATAAGAGAAAGAGTGCTTCTCACACTGGGCAGCAAGATTTGAGGTGAGCAAGACATGAGGTGAGCAAGGCTTATGGTGGCAAGACCCTGGAGAGGCCAAGACCCTAATTCTAGAGCGACTGTGGCGTTGCTGTGGACAAACAGTGACAAGGTGTGCCCTGAGGCTTCTTTCTATGTGCTGACCACAGTTAAAGGATATGGCTGTTCTTCTCTTTGATGATGGAAGAAACTGACTTATAATTTCTGTGAGGCAAACCTTGCTGGATGATTTGGTTATAACTACTCTGAAGGAAACCTTGCTGGATGATTTGTACTTGACTGCTGAACTGAAACCAGAGCCTGGACTAATTGAGGAGTTCTGCCTTAGGACTGACTAATTAAAACTTGGATTTGCATTGAGTAGTATTTTTTGCCTCCCCTAATAAACCCCATTTTTGCTACCACCACTTTGAGTCTGTGAGTCAGCAACAAACAAAAGACCCTCTTGCTGTTGTTGGGACTGTACAGACACCATTGGACTGGGCAATGGACTCCTTACCTGTTTTCTGCTCTGTGGTGGTGAGGGGCTGTGCTATTGTCATTCCTGCTGGCCCTTTTTGAGAGATGCTCCCTGGCCCTGTGCCCTTATGTCCTTTTTCCTGCTCCTTTTTAAATACTGAGATTCCCAATCTTCTCAATATTAGCTGCATGATTATTAGTTTTATGATTCACACAAATTACTTTGCATAATCAATAAAGCACTAGTACATATTCTTCTGTTATTCTCTGCTTTCAGCCAGAATACATCTAACATCATCAACAAAACCCCTGGTACCATTGCCTCTCCTAAATAAGAATTGGACTTCTGGCAGTTCTCTGTTTTGATGACTTTCAGCAATATTTCCCTGACATGTGATATTAATGATAATGTTCTATAATTTCAACATTCTGTTGGGTTACTTTTCAGTTGGGTATGGGACCAAAATGAGTCTGTTGCTGTCAGTAGCACAGGCTGATATCCTCCAAATTGCCTGGCTTAGACTGTTGAGCATGTCCAGGGCTCATCTGTTTGTTGAAACATACCGGTGGATATTTCATCAGTTCCTGGAGCCATAGTTCTAGCCAGTGCCTTCAGTGAAGCTTGAGCTTCTTTCTTCATTACCATTGGCTCTTGTTCATATGCTACTTCCTAAAATTTTTGGTGCCAACCAATTCTTTTTAGTATAGTGACTCTGTGTATTCCTTCTATCTTATTTTGATGCTTTCTGGGCCATTCAAGATTTTGCTCATAGCATCTTTTTGTATTGCAACTTGACGTTTGAATTTGTTTTTCAGTTCTTACAACATTAGAAGTGTAGAATGAGTTTTTATTCTCTAAATCCAACTCTTTGCACATTTCATTTTAATACTTTGCTTCTTACAGTTACTGTGTCAATCCATCTACCTGAGGGTTTTCCTTTCTTTCTTTCACCCTCTACTTTTCCAAGTATGGTGTCCTTTTCCAAGGACCAGCCACTCCTAACAACATGACAAGAATATGTTAGACAAAGGTTCATCATCCTTGCCTCCAAAGAGTATCCTGGTTGCACTTTTCCCAAAATGTATCTTCTTTGGGTTATCAGAACTCTGTGGCTTTTAAAAACCAGCTGAAAAATGACTTCTTGTTTTGACTCCTAGTTGCAATGATTTATGGCTTTCTCTGTTTTTGATTCTAAACCTCTATTATGAACATTTATTCTTCAATGGATTCTGATTTGTGGCAATATGATGTGTTTCAGAGTATAGCTGCAATCTATATGGGTTTCAAGGTTGTGAACTTTTGGAAGTATATTGCTCCACTTTTTTATGAGGTGCTTCTGGGTGTGTTTCAACCATCAAATTTTGGTTATTAGCTGAGTGTATAACCATTTGCATTATTCAAGGATTCCTTCTTCTTTATTAGCTCTACTTAAGAACAAACAGATATGTGTTGGATAAAGTGCAACCAGAATGTATCTTGGAGGCAAAGTTGATGAAGCTTTGTGTCACACATTTTAGACATGTTAGGAAAGCTATTTCTTGGTAAAGGACATCATACTTGAAAGGTGAGGAGGGTCAGTGAAGGAAAGGAAGACCCTTAATGAGATGGACTGATACAATGTTTGTAGCAATGGACTCAAATATGTCAGAAATGAATGATGAAGATGTTGCAGGATAGGATAGGGTTTAGAATTATTGTTCATGGGGTCACTATAAGTCATATTTGACTTGACAATACTTAACAACAACAACAACAACAACAACAATCCTACCTTAGGGATCTCTGGTGATTTAGTGGCAAGAAGCTGTGCTTTAACCTTAAAGGCAAGCAGCTCAAATCCAATTGCCACCTCCTGGTTGAAGAATGAGCAATCTCCTCTTGTACAATTTACTTCCTCTACAGACCTGCTTTAGGGTCAGCTATGGGTCAGTTCCAAGAAGGCACACAATGATAACAACAATCCTATATTGGGTTCTAGTTAGGGAATCTTGAAGGAGAAAGCTGAGGAATTTTTTCACCATAAAATTTTGTAACCTCTGAAATCTGATAGAGAGTGACCGTGATGAGTTGGGGTTGATTTGATGGTAGTGGTTTCTAGGTTTGGTTTCTGCTTAGTTTTTTTATACAATGGTTTCAGTTGATTAGAAATTCTTTAGCAAACCACCATTGTTTGGAGAAAGCAGGGGCTTGACAGACAGATCTGGTTTTCCTTCAGCTTTGCCACTCTTTAGCTGTCTTGATCAACTCCCTTTCTAATTTTCCTCATCTTAAAAACTAGTAATATTGTACAGCATTGTAGTAAAGATTGTTGTTATGTGACATCAAGTCTACTGTGACTCATAGTGAACCTACTAACAGTAGTTATGAACCTCACTCTCTCCTGAGCCAGTCTCATTGTCTCTGACACACCTGTTCCCATTACCCCTAATCACTGTGTCAACGCATCTCATACAGGATCTTCCTCTCCTGTGCTGACCCTCTATCCTTCCAAGCATGATGTCTTTCTCCAAGGACTGGTACCTACTGGTAACATGCCTAAAATATGTGAAACAGAGTTTCACAATCTTTGCCTCTAAGGAGCAACCTGGCTTCACCCTGTCCAGGAC
>NW_006399857.1:1371613-1374088 GCF_000299155.1 Elephantulus edwardii
AAGTCACAGCTGACTCCTGGTAACCTACCTCAACCACAACGGAATAAAATACAACTCTCTGTATGTTTGTAGATTGGCCAAAGTTTTATTGTGATCCAGAGGGTTTTTGACTGAATTTTAGAATCAGATCAACAGGCTTTTCTCCTAGTTTATCTTAATCTGGAAACTCCAGTGAAATCCAATCTGCATCTGCACGATAGCTCCATGCAAGTCAGCACTGATGCTGCTGGTTGAACAGACATTGGCTAGGAATCAAAACCAAGCCTCCTGCATAGAGTCACCAATGCCTTGAAAGAATGGAAACAGGAAACTCCAGAGTCTGGTAGAGCACCGTTATATTGAGAGAATTGCAAATAATGTTGCAAAACAAAATGTGCATAAATTGTGAATGGAAAACTAATTTTGCTCTGTAAACTTTCACTGACATTATCACAACAACAAAAAAAGAAAATACATACAACACTAAATGTAACTACACTAAACTACATTTCCTTTGTTCACACAGAACTATAGTAAAAGTTCAAGTCAAGACTATGGAACTCCTGGGATATACAAAACCGACAGCAGAGGCCAGAATAGAAAGAAACAACTTGAAATAGTGTCAGTATGTTGGTACATATGCCTTCACTGGCTCTACAGGACTCATCTGCTGAACCAATTGTGTTAACTCCAGCCAAGCTTGCAGCTGACTCAGATGGCCTCTGAGAATTACTTCACACTGAAGGAAATAAAAAGACAAGTTGCTTTGGAAAATCTGCTGTCAAAGACCTCTCCAGAATGCTGAAGAGTAACAATGTCAGTCTAGAGATTAAGGTGCATTTGATCCAAGCCATGGTCTTTGCAATTGCTTGCTATGCATCTGAAAGCTAGACAATAAATACGCATGAAAAAAGAAGAATCAATGTCTTGGAGCTCTGGTGCTGGAGAAGAGTACTGAAATACCATGAATTGCCAAGAGAACAAACAGTTCCATCCTGGAGAAAGTGAAACCAGGTTGCTCCTTGGAGGTAAAGATATTTTTCTTTAAATTTTAGGTTTTAATTTGAACAATATGTTTTCCAAATTTATGCAGGTAAAAACAAAAATGGAAATAAAGTCAGAGTTAGATATCGTGTAAGTTCCATGCAGAAATGGTTTTATGATAGGTTTATAGATATCTTAAACTTTTAAAAAAATTTAACAAATGATTACACAGTGGTTAGGCTTTCATTCATTCATCTATCTCACATGATTTGGTTTTGTTTCGAGGAGGGACCAGTACTTGGAGAAGGATATCATATTTGGAACGGTAGAGGGTCAGTGCAAGAGAGAAAGACCTTGGATGAGATGGACTGATACAGTGACTGTGGCAAGGAGTCAGGTGTGTCAGAGACAGTGAGATTGGTTCAGAATATGGCAAGGTTCAGAGCCAACTTTCATAGGGCTGTGTGGTGTTAGCCTAAAATTTGGTTCTTTTACCCATCATCATTAGATCCATCTCGTCTTCAGCTACCTTAATTGCAGGCACAGTCTGTTATGAGTCCTAGTCATCTCAGTGACACCTAATGACAAGAAAAATCTGCTATTCCATTATAGATAAGTCCAGAGACATGACGAGAAGCCTCTTGTGAAGGCTACCCTTGGACCATCCTTTTAAAGCCCGCACAAGAGCTGCTGGCAGCAGTGGAGTGAGAAGAGAGAGGCTAAAGGGAAGTAAGTCTTCAAAGGATTGGTCCAAAATGTATCTTAGATTATTCCAATTAGTATTTCTTTATTCTGATTACTAGCCCTGCTGGCATAGTTGGTTATGTACATAATACACTGCTAATCAAAGGTCAGTGGTTCAAGTCTGCCGCCAGCAGTTCTACAGGAGAAAGAAGAACCATCTCCTTTCAAAATGTATAGTCTTGAAAATCCACTGGAGGTTTGTCATGAGTCAGGATCAATTCAATGACCGTGGAATTTTGGTTTTACACCTGTTTGGAAAGTAAGATTTCAGCGTAGGCTGTATTCCTGAGTTAGGTGAAGAGAAGGAAATTTTTATTGTTGTAACATGCCTTTGAGTAACCACAACTCATAGCGACCTGGGTTTGCTTCTTCCTCTATCCCATATCATCCTCATCATTTCTGATATCCTTGAACCCATCATTATAGGCACTGTGTTAATCTATCTTTTAAGTATTTTTCTTTTTTATTAATTTTAATGAAAGTTTACAGAGACTTTGGATTTCCATTCATCTATTATTGCACTTTTCCCTACCCAACCTCCCCCCAGTTCACTCTTCCCTTTGAAAAGTAAAAGAAAAATTCTTTCATTTTTTTAGGTTTTTTATTTTTTTAAATTTCAATGAACGTTTACAGAGATTTTTTGTTTCCATTCATTCATTGTTGCACTTTTCTCCCTGCCCCCTCTTCCCACTTCGCTCCTCTTCTTGAAAAGTAAAAGAAAAATTCCTTCATCGGTATACAATCCCAACAGTGCCCTCGCCCCCCCCC
>NW_006399857.1:1374188-1374714 GCF_000299155.1 Elephantulus edwardii
CCCTACACTCCACTATGCAACCTTCATTCTGGACTCTTGTCATAACCATAATTCCCAATCATATATAGCTTTTAAACTGTTCTCTCCCTCATCTGTTTTAATGCAGTATACATAATTTATCCAATTTTTCTCAGTCTCTTCCCAACCCTGATGTTAGGGTCTTTTTCTCTTATACTGACCCTCAATGTTTCAAGAATGTCTTTTTCCAAGGACGGGCCCCTTGTAATAACATGCCCCAAATATATGAGATAAAGCTTCAAGGGATCTTGAATCTTCTCCAACAAAATTTAAAGGCATCAATTCTTCTTCTGTTAGTGCTATTCACTGTCAACGTTCAGATGCATAATTAACAATTGATGATGTTGAGTCTGCCTCATGTGAATTAAAAAAAAATTAAACATTATTCTATCCCAGTAAAACAGGTTAAATTATGTTGTTGTTGTTGTTATGTGCCATCGAATCGTTTCCGACTCATAGCGACCCTATGCACAACAGCCCTAAACCCTGCTCTATCCTGCGCCAACCG
>NW_006399857.1:1375344-1379827 GCF_000299155.1 Elephantulus edwardii
CAGCAAGCAAGGTTGTGTCATCTGCATAACGGAGATTGTTAATAGATCTTCCACCAATCCTGATGCCACAATTCTCCTCATAGAGCCCAGCCTCTATGTTAAATTATAGTGCCAGCAAATTTGCTACTTTTTAAACAGTAGAATGTACACATCTCAGTATAATAAATGTGTTTTAATTGTTTTGCAAAAAAGAAATCTCAACAATAGGTTTGCTGCATTAAATACTAAGTTTTGAAGACCAGATGATCAAGGATGTCGTCCATGAAGAAAGTAAAGGTTGTTACAAAGACAGGAGAGACAGAAAAGAGAAGAAAATTATTAGGACTGAATTATGACTCTGTCAAAATATGTTAAAATTCTAATTCCTAGTACCTGTGAACATGACCTTGTTTGGAAATACAGTTTGTGGAGATGTCAAATTAACATGAGATCATTCTGGACTAGGGTGATTTCTAATTCAATCTGAGCAAGTTTTCCTAAGAAAATACCTACACTGTGCATTAGCATTAACCAGAGCAACCTAGGCTCTAGAAAAGTTGTCAGTTTATACTTGTGATATAAAAGCACACTGAGAAAGACTAAAAGCAAGCATGTACTTAAAGGGACTGGTGCTTAGGTAGTAGAAAAAGAAGGCACTGCTATGGCCGATGTGCATATAATCCAAGAAATGCCTGGCACTAAAGATGGATAATCTCCTCCTGAATCTTGTCCTATTACTGCCCCTGAAAACCTGCTGGAGGGTCAGATATGCTTTGGCTCAGACTCCAGGGTATATAACAACAGGTATATAACCTGAAAGAGATAAGTAAGGATCTTTCTCAAGAGACTTCAGAAGGAATATGGCACTACAGTACTGTGTTGGGCTGCTGAAAGATTGGTGGTTCAAATCCACAGGCTTCCCCACCAGAGAAAGATGGCCAGTCTCATCCCATAAAGATTTCTAGCCATGAAAACCTGATGGAGCATCACCAAAAGTCAAACTCTGCTCCATGTCAGCGAGTTTGATTTTGAATGGCCCAGCCTCATGTTGATCTGGACATCTAGCCTCCAAGACTATGGGACAAAAAACTTATGTTACTGTAAGTAACTCAGTTTGTGGTGCTTTGGTACAGAAGCCCGAGGAAACTACGAGAAATCAAGAAGTAGTTGTCTTCACTTGGTTATTGCTATTCTTACATCTTCATTCCTCATTAGCAGAAGTATTATCATAGATGTAGTAGGAAGGCATGGAAGGTGATGGACCACACACCACAGTGGTTAAAAACAGAGTCTCAGTTTCCATGCACAATTCTCATGAGTTCGTGGACCTCATGAGTTTGTGAACCTAACTACCTTATAAAAATGTTTTAGGAGTGTGTGTGATAATACACACCTGAAAGACTTACAATAATGCTAAAGAAAATTGTGCAAGAGACTGTGCAATCAATGCTGATATACATGTGTTGTATACCATGGAGTTGGAGCTGACTATTCAGTCAGTTTTTGGAGGCTGTAAATAACATGGGAGGAGATTGCCCATCTCTCTTTTTCAGAGCAGCTGGTGGATTTGAAAGGCATACCTTTGGGATCCACGGTCAACATTCTTGGAACCAGCAGTTAGGAAATCAAAAGACAAATTGCATTAGGAAAGCCTGTACTTGGAAACTTCTTCAGAATGTTGAAGAGTAAAGATGTAAGTCTAGAGACTAAGGTGTGCCTGATCCAGGATATGGTCTTTGCAATTACTTACATCAGCAAGCTAGACAATTACTAAGGATGACAGAAGAAGAATTGATGCCTTTGAGTTGTGCTGGAGAATAGTGTTGACCATATCATGGACTGACAAGAGAACAAACAGGTTTACCCTGGAGAAGATGAAACTATGTTGCT
The DNA here is from genome assembly GCF_000299155.1 of Elephantulus edwardii. Lineage (NCBI taxonomy): Eukaryota > Metazoa > Chordata > Mammalia > Macroscelidea > Macroscelididae > Elephantulus > Elephantulus edwardii. The sequence continues at coordinate 1,377,214 of NW_006399857.1, forward strand.
CCCTGGAGGCAAGGATTTTGAAACTCCATCTCACATACTTTGGGTATGTTGCCAGGAGGGACCTGTCCTAGGAGAAGGACATCATGCTTGGAAGGACAGAGGGACAGCGCAGGAGAGGAAGACCTTGGATGAGATGAATTGACACAGTAACTGGGGTAATGGGGTAGGTGTATTGAAGACAGTGAGATTGGCTCAGTTTAGGGTAAGGTTCAGAGCTATTATTCATAGGGTCGCTTTGAGTTGCAATTGACTTGATGGCACATAACAACAACAATAACAAGCAATGAGAGCTCCATTATACATTTGGAATGGAAATTCCACGCTCCCCCTCCCTTCCTCACCATGTTCCACAGCATTATCTGTTGTATTCACAGCAAATGGTGAGCCTCCAAACGATTTAATAGTTATCATGAGAGATATCAGACCTGTTTGGCCAGTTGTTGTTTTCTTAGGTGTCAATGATTTGGTTACAACTCACAGTGACCCTACATACAGTGGGATGAACACTTTCCAGTTGTGTGTTGAACTCACAAACAATGCTTGTTTGAGCCCATTGTCTTAGACACGATGTCAGTTCTCCTCCTCAAGGATCTTCCCCCTCACCCCCCGCCCCCCAGTAACTCTCTGTTTCTCCAATCATACTGTACTTCCTCAGGAACTCATTCCTCCTGATGTCCAGAGTTCATGAGATAAAATCTCTTCATCCTTGCTTCTAATACAGATTTGTTTGTTCTCCTGGCAGTCTGTGGTATACTCAATATTCCTTGCCAATATTGTAATTCAAATTTATCAATTTTTCAGCCTTCTTTATTCACTGTCCAGCTTTCACATGTGCATGGAGTGATCTAAAATATTATGACTTGGATCAGGCTCACCTTAGTCTTTTAAGTCTATGGTTTTGCCCTAGACTCATTAACTCAGAGTTCCTGGGATGCATCTCTTTCTATATCCAAAAAGTCTTCATCTCTTCTACTAACTTTGAGTGACCTTGGGCCACTCCTCTTTCATAGTCAGATGCTTTTAAACTGATTTTCCAGATGATTTTTCAGATTTGAGAACCACAGCCACAGTCTAAATGAACCTTCAGTCCTTTGTCAGATTGGAAACCACAACTCTTTCATAGTCAAATTAAAGGATTTTCTGTCAGCTATATTTTTATCTTTCTCTTTAAATAGTGTTCTTATACTGGCATTACATGTTGTTGTTGTTGTTGTTATGAGCTGTTGAGTTACCTGCAACTCATAGCGACCCTATGTACAACAGCCCTAAACCCTGCTCTATCCTGTGCCAATCTTACTGTCTCTGACACACCTGCCCACATTACCGAAGTCACTGAATCAATACACCTCATAGAGGGTCTTCCTCTCCTGTCCTGTCCTTCCTCTCTCCCAAGGCATTACATAGACAGTCTCCTCATTACTGGTACCAAGGCTATTGATTGTGAATCTAATAAAGATGAAGTAATATTCAACTTCAATCTTTTCTCCTTCTACCATTATGTTGCCCATTGGTCCCGTGGTGGAGATTCTAGTTGTCTTAATTTTAATTTCTTAATTTTCTAAATGTCTAATTTTTCTTAACTCTAGTTTTCATAATCCACACTGAAGGCAGTAGTCATTGATGGTCTGCAGCAAGTGCTTCAAGTTCTTGTTTTCAACAAGCATGAAGCTGGTTGTTGATGAGCCTTCCACAAGCCTGATGCCACATTTTTCTTCCTAAAGGCAGCCTTCTCAAATGATTTCCTCAGCACACAGATTGAATAGATATAAAGGAAGGATATAGCCCTGCCACACACTTTTCTTGATTTTTAAACCATGTGTTGTTCATTTGCTCTGGTCAGACAACTAGCTTCTTAGTCTAGGTAGAAGTTTCACATAAGCACAATTAAGTGGTGAATTCCCTCAAGAGTTTCTACCATCTCTCACAAAACCTTTTTTTGAGTTTAGCTTGGTTTATGCACAAATAAACATCAAATAAACATGTCTAACTGATGTGACAGGCTGTTGTTGATAGATGTTAGTGAGTTGAATATGCTGCAAAGCGACTATATGAACAACAGATCTGAACTCTGCATTCTGTGCCATCCTTATCATCTCTGATATACTTGAGTCCATAGATATAATCACTGTGCCATTCCATCTGGCTGGCTGAATTCTTCTCTTTCACTGACCCCTCCACCTTTCCTAGCATGATGTCACTCTCCAAGGAATAGTCTTTTCTAGCAACACGCCCAAAGAATGTGAGATTAAGCTTTGCAACCCTTGCTTCCAAGAAGCACTCTGGTTGCACTTGCTCTAAAACATATGTTTGTTCTTTTGGTATTCCGTAAAATATTCACTTCTTTCCTCCAAAATCACAACCCAAAGACCTCAATTCTTTTGCCATTCTTATTAACTGTCCAACTTTATGGTGCATAGCAAGTGATTGAAGAGACCATGGCTTGAATCAGGCCCATATTAGATTTCAAATTTACATACTTGCTTCTTAGTAGTTTGGAGAGGTCCCTGACAGCAGACTTTCCCAGTGCATCTTCTGATCTCCTGACTGCTGGTAGCAAGGGTGTTGACTGTAGATCCAAGAAAGATGACAGTTGACAGTTTCAATCTTTTTTTCT
>NW_006399857.1:1380072-1384775 GCF_000299155.1 Elephantulus edwardii
TGCAGGAGGGGAAGACCCTCTATGAGATGGATTGATTTGGTGACTGGGGTAATCGGGATGGGTGTGTCAGAGGCAGTGCGGTTGGCGCAGGATAGAGCAAGGTTTAGGGCTGTTGTGCATAGGGTCGCTATGAGTCGCAAACGACTCGACGGCACATAACAACAACAACAACAACATCATGATATATTTATTAGTATATTAACCAAAACTAAATTCTCACAAGGTGTTTGGAGAGTGTGGTGTAAAGTCTAGAGACGATTTGCCACAGGGAAAACCAGAACCCGGCTTGACCAACAAGGCAGCTTTCTGAAGTCTAGAAAGAGGTAGATGCCAGGCTTGCCACTACCTTGGCCAACTTCAGTGAGAGTTCTGGATTGTGAATAGTGTTTCTGAGTTGTCTCAAACCCAAAACCAAGCTAAAACCTGTCGTCAATTTTGACATAACAACCTGGTAGAAGAGAGTAGAATAGCCCCTTGAGGTTTCTAAGACTGTAATCTTGATAGAAACAGACTACTATATCTTTGTTTGCAGATCAGGTGGTGTGCTCGAATTACTGACCTTCTGGTTAATAGTTAAATGCTTTAACCATTGTGCCATTTGGGTTCATGCAAGTGGTTCCAGTAATCTGAAGTAAACAGATTCCACATCTGCCAGTCACTGAATGTGGGCTGGCCCCGAGGTTGCTTCCGTACAGAGTCTCTCTTGAAGGAAAGTCTGAATGTCCTCTAGAGTCCACATATTTCAGTTTACATATCTCAGAGATACGTAAGAGGTGTGGGAGCTCTGCAAAGACTGACATTCTTTCATTAGCCAGTAGGACTTTGTGCAATTAATATGAAAGTGACCTTGTTTTTACACATGAACTGAGATGAGGTCTAGAGACATTCAAGGTACATATAGTGATTATACAGTTTTAGAACAAAGATAGTAGAAATAAATAGGAGGGTGGGGGGAAGCACCTGCAACTTTACCACTCGCTCAAATCACATGCTTCCTTTCAGCGTTTTTTTTTTCAAATATACTTTATATCTGAGCTCTGGTGGTTTAATGGTTAGGAGTCATACTGTTAACAAGGCTCAAATTCACCAATTGCTCCATGAAAAAAAAAGATGGGAAATCTCTTCCTGTGTGATTTACTGTCCCTGAAAACCCACTTGAGGGTAGCTATGAGTTGATTCCAACTTGATAGTAAACCACAATCTGAAAAACAGAGACTTAAAACATTTACAGAGTCTTGTTTGAGGTTTTTGAGAGTTTGCTGTTTTTTTTAAATGTTAATGCTAGTATGCTGTTATTGTTGTTGTTGTGTACCATAGAGTTGGACCCGACCCATAGCTGACCCTCTGGCAGGTTTTCAGAGGCAGTTAATCACACGGGAAGAGACTGTTCATACTTCTCTTGCAGAGCAGCTAGTGGCCTCGAACTGTGTGCCTTTCGGGTTGCAGCACAGCTTCTTGCCATAGGCCACAAGAGCTTCCTATAGGGAAAATAAATTCATGTGTGTACCACATTAGTTATGTGATGCAGCATGCATCACTGCTCAACCTGGGGAAAAAAGTAAGAATTAACCAGGGGAAAGAAATATACTCATAGCTCTGACTAGGAAGGCATGTTGGCACAATGGTTAAAGCCCTTAGCTGCTAACTGAATGTTCAGAGTTTCAAACCTATGAGCTGCTTTATGGGAGAAAAAAGTTGCCGTTTGCTTGCGTTTAGGAGAGATTTACAGCTTTGGAAACCCCATGAGTCAGTTCCATTGTGTCCAGTAGTAAGGTCCCCAGGAACTGGATTTGACTGAAGGGCAGTGGTTTTGTGTTATGTTTTATAGCTCTGACTTCAATTTTAGTGTATGAATCTTTATGTTTAAATGTTTGTGTTGAAATGGAGAACAGTGACCTTTATCTCTCATATGCGCTTACTTCTCTTGAGCCATCAGTATAATTTCCCTGAAATTGTTAATTTTTGCATGTTGGCCTCATAACAGGTGTGTCTGCATTTTGGGTGGATTATTTGCATTTAAAAAAAATGGGCTGTTCACACTGCATTAAATTTTTATAGCTGCTGTGTTCATTGATCAGATCACTCTGTTAGTGGTTACCATTCTAGCTGTATATTTTAATTACACTTGAACAATCAGCCTTTCTTAGTCCTTGAGTAATTTGCTGAGTTTAATTTGTCCCTTTGTCTAATTCCGGCTTAAATTATTTCATTAGTGTTGGCAGTCCTGTATTACACACCCTTCCTAGTCTTTTTTAATCAATTTCTTGGAGTTTTAATTATGTTAAACAGTCAATAAAAGTTGATGCCAACAAAAGAACTATCGAGGCAAATGGTCACAAAGAATATATATGCCCACAAGACATACTTTATTAATTAATCCCTAACACTATGCCAAAGCCCTAACAAATTCGTTCATGCCACACCCCATGAGAATGGTCAGCAATTTTACTCTTCATTTAGCTAATGACAAAGTGTGACACAGAGGAATTGTGCAGTGTATAGAAAGCTGCACAGCAAGCCGGAGGAAAATGATTAGATATGGCTGTATTGTTGGTAGGTGCTGTGGAATTGACTATGGTGTGGCACCTCTTTGAACAACCAGTTAAGACCTTGCTCTATCCTGCTCCACCCTCCTGATCTCCACCAGGCCCAAACCCATTGTTGCAGTCACTGTGTCAGTCTGTCTTGCTGAGGATTGTCCTCACTTTCAACAACTCTATAGTTTTCTAGGAAGGATGTGTTTTTCTTGTCTTGCTGCTGCACTCCAGTATTCCTCGCCAACCCCCCCCCCATTCCACGAAACAGCATCCATACATTTCCTCCAAAGAATTAAAGCAAGGTAAGGATTTTATTTCACTTTGTCTTTGCAATCACTTATTATGCATCAGAGAGTTGGACAATGACTAGGGAGGATAGAAGGAGAATTGATGCCTTTGAGCTGTGGTGCTGGAGAAGAGTATTGAGGGTAGAATGGACTGCTAGGAAAACAAACAGATTCATCTTGGAAAGGGTTAAACTGGTGGCTCACTGGAGGCAAGGATTCGGAAGCTCCTAACATACTTTGGACATGTTGTAAGGAGAGACCGGTTGTTGGAGAGGGACATCATGCTGGGGAGGGTGGAGGGGCGGGTGGAGAGACAGTGCAGGAGGGGAAGGCCCTCTATGAGATGGATTGATTCAGTGACTGGGGTAATCGGGATGGGTGTATCAGAGGCAGTGAGATTGGCACAGGACAGAGCAGAGTTTAGGGCTGTTGTACAAAGGGTCGCTATGAGCCTCAAGCAACTTGATGTCACACAACAACAACAACAACAATAACAAGAAGGATTTCATTGCATCTTTCCTGGATCTGACAACAGATCTGATCCTTGCCCTATCCTGTGCCGTTCTTTCCATCTCTGATCTGCTCGAACTTATTACTGCTGTCACTATGTCAATCCATCTTGTTGAGGACCTTCCTCTTTTTCTTTGACCCTCCACTTTTCCCAGCATGAAATTCCTTTCCAAGGATCAGCCTCTCATAACAACTTGCCTAAAGTATATAAGATGATGTCTGACCATTCTTGCCTCCTGGGTGTACATCCTCCAAGACAGATTTATCCCTAAGTTATACCTGCATTTGAATATTTGGTATATTTGCAGAATAATAAGAGTTCATTCAAGTATGACCAAATTTTAACTTTTTATTACTACTTCTTTTCATATTCAACAAGTTGTCTAAGATGGGAATCTTAAGCATCTAATTCATGACTTTTGAATTGTCTATGAACTACATTTGACTTGCAGACCTGCCGCCCGGTGTCCATGTAATTATAATTTACTGATTTGAACTTGAATACCTTTAAAAAAATGACATACCCAGTCCTTGGAAAGAAGACATCTTGTTTGGAAAGTTGAAGGGTTAGTAAAAGAGAAAAGACCGTCAACAAAATGGATCAACACAGTGACTGTAACAATGAGATCAAGTTTATCAGAGATCATGAGGACAGTCAAGATAGAGCGGGGTTCAGATCCTTTGATCTGAGAGTGGCTAGGAGTTGTAGTTGACTCAGTGACTCCTAATAACACCAATAGCAGCAGCAGCAGCAAAAGGTATATATGAGCTTTCCGGTTTCTTACTGCTACCTATTTCTGTCATTAGTTTGCTCTACATATTTTTTTTCTCTGCATATTTTTAAGTTACCTTTGTGATTCTGTTAGGTGTTCAAGTTTATTAGACTTGATTCTGTTCTAGGTTCCTGCCTTCCATGCAGGAGACCCAGGTTTGATTCTTGGCTAATGCACTTCATGTGAAGCTTCCACAAATCTACCAGTGGAAAGATGTGTGTTGCTATGATGATGAAACAGGTTTTAGTGGAGCTTCCAGACAAAGATGGATTAGAAACAAAGGTTCGTGAGCTACATCAGAAAATCAGCCAGTGTAAAAACTATAAGTGATATGGTTTCTATGCAATCATTGACCATGGGAATGATGCAGGACCCTATAGCATTTTATGTAGTTGTGCATGGGATTGCCATGAGTTATAAGTGACTTGAGAGCACTTCACAACAACAGACCAAGTTTTGGCTCAGGGACCATACTTGTAGCCAGAAAACTAAGATCTAAAGGACTAATGTTAGACAATATATAAAAAATGACTTGTAGAACTCAGATAAGATCCTTGTTTTGCTGTTCCATTCTAGTATTTCCCGCCCCCCCCCCC
>NW_006399857.1:1384980-1387449 GCF_000299155.1 Elephantulus edwardii
AATATAATATAGATATGTATAGTACATCATGAGTTTTCTGATGCTTACACAAGTATGTTAGTTTGGTGTGGCATAGTCAATGTTAGCTTCACGTCAAAAATGCAATTCCAGTCCCAGCTGTGTCACAAACTGGTGGCTATTTGACTCCATGGGCTTCAGTTTCCTAAGGGTGTTGTATGAGAGGAGCTAGAAATTCCTTTCTAGCTCCAGGATCCCATGATTTTTTCATGAACACCAATAAAAAAAATACACACGAGACAGAGAATGATAAGCCAGTAGATTAAAATTCCACAGTCCCAGCCAGCCAATTGTCTCCTGGAAACACTTTTGAAACAGCCTTAGGTCATTACTTACCTTATCAGCTGCATGGGGAATGACAAAGTATGTAATTCAGGCATGTGGTTATTGGTAAATATGCTTATGAACACTTAGAAGTATTCTGAAAGAAATTACATGGGTAATTCAGAGGTCTTCAGATTCTGATTCCTTTGAAGAAGGTATGAGGCTGTTAATAGTCTAAGCTTCTGAGCTGGGACACCCACAGACTCTCAAATCTGCCAGACCATGAGCTCCTTGACAGTAAGGATAAAGACTATCTCTGGTTCATCTTTGTGTTTTAGAGTTTAATACACTGTCTGGTGCCTAGAAGGTGCTCAGTTAACACTGAATGAATTTTAAGATTCAGAGGTTCGGGGAATCTGTAATGAGAAGGACTTCAGAAATTGAACGCAACCCCTTGGCCAGTACAGAAATGCTCTCTTTAATATCTGAGGAAGATATTCACCAGCCTGCACTAATTTACCTCATCATTCATTACATGAAAATTTTTATTGTTGTAAAGAGATGTATTTGTATGTCAGGAAGTGTGAGGTTGGCACAGGGTAGAAGAGGGTTCATCAGGTCACTATGAGTCCTACTCAACTTGATAGCACCTAACAACAACAACAAAGAGATGTATTGACTCGATAATGGGTATTGAGGTTAGACTTCCATCTGTGTCAGTGAGATAGGCTCAGGATAGGACAGGGTCCAGAGCTATTGTACATAGGGTCACTATGAGTTGTGGGTGACTGGATGGCACATAACAAGAAAAACAAAGAGATGTATGCCAAAACATTGAGCAATTCAAGATTTTTCAGAAGTACACATTGTAGTCACTATTGTTTGAGTGCCTTTGAATTGGCTCTGATTCATAGAAAATTTGCAAGATCATCATAATCACTCTTACACTTATGCCAATTGCACAAATTAGTGACATTAGTTAACCAGTTTTGCACATCTATTACCAATATCTGATGACAAATTTCCCATCACCATTAAAAGTAAGTCACACTGTGCAAATTGTGCTGCAATGACTGTTGATGTACATGTGTCTGTTTGTGTCACTTTTTTCAGGTCTTCTAGTAGAATTGCCAGGTCATATTAAAATTTTATGTTGAACTTTTTGAGTCCGCAGAGGCTGCATCATTTTGTATTCCCATTAGCAAGGGACAAGGATTTCAATTTCTCCATATCCCCACAAAGATCATGAATAATAGTTATGTGTCTTCTACCTGCTGTTCTAGGGTAAATGAGTGGATCAAACAAATATGGGCCCTGAACTCGGGAAACTTGTCCTTTCTGCTAGATCATTAAGAACTTGGGAAGCCCACTATTACAATGGGATTATATGCAGCATTCAAGTGACTGCAGACACTATGTAGGATAGGTCTCTATTCTACAAGTCTCTCAGCTCTAACAATCTTCCTTTTGGAAATAAAACTTTTTCTCTCTCATGATCCCAATGTAAGTTTGTTCTGAAATTTTCTCCATGTGTTCTGACAAGTTTCTCTCAAAAATAAAAGCAAGGCAGAAAATCCCTCACTGCAACTGAATCAGACCCAACTCATTCCTGACCTTCCATTGGGTTTCTGAGGCTATAAATCCCATAGGAGGAGATTATCCATCTTTCTTCCAAGGAAATGCTGGTGGACAAATCACTCTAGGCTGTGATATTACTAAGCCTGTGTCAATATTTATGAGAAGATGCCCCCTGCCTGTCACCCAGCCTTTGCCTTTTACTTGTATTTAGCCACCATGTGATAGTCTTGGATCTTTGGCTGGTTGAATAGACAAAGCAGCATTGACATCATGTTGAGGAAGACTGCTTTGTGTGCTTCTCTCCTTAGAAGCTTTCTTAGCACCACAACAAGATAAAGGTAAATAATCCAATAGAAAAATGGGCACAGGATTTGAACAGACACTTCACCAAAGAAGATATTCAGATGGCGAACAAATGCATGAAGAAAGGTTTGAAAACCCTAGCTCTAAGAGAGATGCAAATTAAAACAACTATTAGATATCATCTCACCCCAGTCAGAATAGCAAAATTTAACAGAACACCAAGAACAAATGCTGGTGAGGTTGTGGAGAAACTGGAACCCTTATTCACTGTCCGTGGGAGTGTAAAATGGTGCAACCACTGTGGAA
>NW_006399857.1:1391652-1415864 GCF_000299155.1 Elephantulus edwardii
TGGAAGCAATTCTGACCTCCTTTATTACCTTTGGGTGGCATTGTTTATGACTAAGACTGCCTTTTCCTGAAACAGGCCCTAAACTGGCTGCCCAATAATTTTGGCCATTCTCTGGTCTTTTCTCTTCCCACTAGATGCCAGTTGTTAAGAGGGAAAAATTTAAATTATTTTGAACAATATAATCTTTTAAGTTTAAGGCTAGAATTATTAACAATATGATCATTTCCAATCCAGTGATACATGTTTCAATGCAGTTCCTATTTTCCATAAATGGTCTTTATAAGAAGAATATTGTAAATGTGGATATAATTCCACTATTCCTCCTCCATACCATGATATCGTGTTATTAGCCTGAGCAGTTACAAACTAATTCTCTTCCTTACTCTAATTTATTACTTTCAGTAAAAATTTACAGACTTTGGATTTCCATTTACTCATTGTTGCACATTTCTCCCCTCCCAACTCACATGGGTGCATATATCTGCTTAGATGTCAGTTATGGTCTCTTTGGAGTATATTCCCAGTAGTGGAATTGCTGGGTCAAATGGTATCTCTATTCACAATTTTTTGAGAAAGCGCCATACCACCTTCTCCAGTGGTTGAACCATTTTACACTCCCACCAACAGTGAATAAGGGTTCCAGTTTCTCCACAACCTTGCCTGTATTTGTTGCTTGCTGTTCTGTTAAATTTTGCTATTCTGATTGGGGTGAGATGATTTCTTATAGTTGTTTTAATTTGCATCTCTCTTAGAGCTAGGGATTTTGAACATTTCTTCATGTGCTTGTTAGACATCAGAACGTTATCTTTGCTGAAGTGCCTGTTCATATCCTGTGCCCATTTTTCTACTGGATTATTTACCTTTATCTTCTTGTGGTGGTCAAGTATGTTATAAATTCTGGATATAAGTCCCTTATCTGATATGTCAGTACCAAATACTTTTTCCCAGTCGGTGGCTTCCCTTTTCCCCTGTTGGAAAAGTTTTTAGATGTGCATAGGGATTTGATTCTTAGAAGATCCCATTCATCTACTTTATCTTCTCCTGGTTGGTTCTGGCAAATTTAACTATGATATGCCTTGATGTTTTTCTTTTGGGGTCTAATCTCTATGGTGTTGGCTGAGCTTCCTGAATACATATTCTCTCATTCTTCATTATGCCTGGTAAGTTTTCCTCTAGTAATTCTTCCACAACTTTTTTCAGTGCCTTTTCTTGCTTCTTCCTTTTCTGGGATTGCAATGATGTGCATGTTATTTCTCTTGATGGTGTCCTACATTATTCTTAGGTTTTCTTCTTTTTCCTTCTTTTTTCAGTCTGCTTTTTGCTCTAGCAGATCAGTGGTGACAATTCTGTCTTCAATTTCACTGGTTCTGTGTTCCATCTCTTCAACTCTGCTCATGTGTCCCTCCATTGTTGACAGCCTCTGAAACATTGGACCTTATATTTTGAATAGTGGATTCTCGTTTTTCCAGTGCCGCTAATGCCTCATTTGTTTTCTCTGCAATGTTCTGCATTGTTTTTTTAGCTCCTCCTGGTTTTTGCTTTTAGTATCCTGTAATTCATCAAGTTTGTCTTTCACTCATTGAATATATTCAATCACTCCTATTTTAAACTCTGTGTCAGAAAGTTCCATCAGACTTCTGGCTTCAGGAAATCCACTGATATGGTGTCACCCTTTGGGGGTGACATCTTGCTTTGCTCTTGTGTATTGTGTGGGATAGCTTGCTTTCTTTGAGACATTGATATATTCTTGATCTGAAGACAATGCTCTAGAGATCAGTTGGGAGCTACCCCACTTGTGTGTTTCTCTGAACTTCTGACTTCAGAGAAATGTCAGTTCAGAGCCTGTGAGGGTAATCTCTTGTTGGTAAGACAGGTCAAGGTGCTCCCGATTAAAGGCACGTTGATTACCCAGACGTGTAGGAACCGGTGTGGAGCCAAATGGGGTGAGGCAGGCACAGGGTTGGGGTGATTGTAAGGGCAGGTCAAACACTTGGGGGGACCTTGTTCAAAACTCTGCTGTTTGAGTGTGCTCACCATTGGGGTCCCTACTCAAATTCCCGCTGTCAGTTTCCCACCCAGCGGTTTTCTCAGTGTTCCCTGCCCAGTGGCACTTACACAGGTGCCCTCACACAACAGCCCTGTGCTACAGCAGGGTCCTGGATCCAACAGGACTGGAAAAGTCAAGGTCAAATTCCCACCGAGCACTAGCCTCTGGCTGGTCTGCAGAGTCCACAAAAGCCAGCCAGTGACTGGCTCGTTTCTGGGAAGTTGGTGTAGCCCAAGAGAGCTTGGCCAAATTCCCCACCAGTGGGCACACACTTGGGTGCTCTCCCAGGTAATCAGTAGTGCCCCAGAAAACCCTGTCAGGATCCTACCGTCCTTTCTCCTGCCAGATTAGTTCCACAACAGCTCGGCTGGTAGCTCCGGGTGATGGCTGGATCCGTGGAGGTGCCCTGGGGTCACAGGGCTGTGACGGGGGCTGAAGTGCGTGGTTGTGGAGCTGGAGCGGGGAGGGGGGAGAGGGGAAGGTGGAGGAAGCAAAGGATTGTGAGGGGGGTCACAGGAGCATAGGGCTTGGAAACTACCAACAGGAGACAGGGGGCGGGGCTTAGGTGTTGCGGGTGGGCGGGGGTGGTTTTATGCAGGGGTACCCTGCGTGGTGGGCTCATCATGCAGGACAGGGCTGCAGGTGGGGGGTGTCACACAGTGGCCGGTAGTCGTCACTCCTCTGGGGTCACATGGTTGGTTGTGGTTGCTTCTCTGGGGTCTGTGGTGGCTGGCAGACAGTTGCTCCTCCAGGGTCTCTTAAAAGCTGGAAGCAGTTGGTTGCTCCTCCAGAGTGGCAGGGTGGCAGGCAGTTGCTTCTTGCTTCCTACTTGCTCCTGGTGGGTGGGTTTTACAGTGTCTTGGCTGGTGTCCTCTCCTTCCACTCTTCTAAGCATGATGTCCCTTTCTAAGGACTGATCCCTCGTTGCAGCATGCTCAAAGTATGTTAAATGGAGCCTCAAAATCCTTGCTTCCAAGGAGCAGCCTAGTTTCACCCTCTCCAGGATCACCCTGTTCTCTTAGCAATCCATGGTATATTCAGTACTCTACTCTAGCACCATAATTCAAAGGCATTAATTCTTCTTCTATCATCCAGTTCTCTGATGCATAGCATCATAGCATGTGAAGACCATGACCCGGATCAGGTGGACCTTAGTCTCTAGACTTACATCCTTACTTTTGAGGCCCACATTGCCCCAAATCTTCAATCTCTAGTTACATTCCCCACAATTGTTTGATGAATAAAGCCTAAACTTGTTAAAATGGCAGGCTTAATGCTCAGTGGCTTATCCATAACTCTTCTAACTTTATCTCATATTCTCTCTCTCTCTCCCTTATTCAGTCAAGTTGGAACTGACTCACGTTAACCCTCTGTTCAGTTTTCGGAGGCTGAAAATTGCATGGTAGGATATTGTTCATCTTCCTATGCATAGTGCTGGCAGATTTGAAGTGCTGGGGAAGCACCACTTTTATGGACTACGCTACCAGATACCCCAGTTAGTCGGCCCCAGTTAATTAATTTCATATTAATTGAGCAGTTAAAGCTTAAGCCTCAAAAATTAACAGAGCTTCTTATTATTTACTAAAGCAATTTCTAAGTTTTTTCTTTCCAGCTCTTTACTTTGGTTTTTATGTTGGAACTTTCTTCTCTTTCTTTCTTTCAATTGTCTTATATGCATGACAGGAGAGAGAGTGAAGAAGGAAGATCAAAGAAGTCTGCATCTGAATGTGGTCTTGGCAAAGTATATTGAGTTTGCTCTTGTTTTCCAGAAGAATGAATAAATCTGTCTTGGAAGAGGTACAACCAGAATGCCCCTTAGAATTGAGGGTGGTGAGAGTTCACCTTGCTTAATTTGGACATGTCATCAGAGGGACCTATTATATGTGATGAGATTGCCCATCTTTCAGAGCAGCTGATGAATTTGAACTGAATGCTTTTAGGTTGGCAAAGCAACTCCTTATCACTAAGCCACCAGAGGCCCTTCATACAGAGTAAGCAAAAAAAAAAAAAAGACATAATCAATGAGAAAAATTGATGCAATGATTACAGTAGGCTCAAAAACACAAACAAGTGTGAAGAAGATGTAGGATGAAGCAACATTTCCTTTTCCTATTTGAGTTGAAGCTTATTCAATGACGTTTAACAATCACTTCTCTCTACCCAAAAGACCCTTCTTCCCATCTCTACCTGGCTCAGTTCTCATTATTTATGGTCCACTTCATCCCCAGCTGAAAGTATGCTTTTAATATTTTGAGTTTCCATGGAACTTGATCTATGCTAGTGCTGAATATCTGCTTTTAAATTGATTTTAATGATAACAGCCATTAGATGGTAATTATGCTAGATTGAGTTCCTTGGAATCAGGCTCCACGACTGAAATCTTAGAATTTTTTACGGGCTAGGCAGAACATTTTGTCCTCCACAAATATTGAATCAATGACTCTCAGAAAATGCCAGATAGATACAGGTATCTAAACATAACCCTGTGTAATGAAGTCACTGCGTAGCTCTGTCTCAATACACTGTCATTATAAAAAAGAAGCCTGACTGGAATTCTCAAAATACTTGAGAAGTATTTTAATCTTTTATACAATCTCTTAAAAGAAACGTAAAAGCAAAAGAAAAATGAAATAAAACCATTAACAACAAAAAATTAACTCTAAATGAAAGGATTTATATTCACAAACGGCAGCATAACTTCTTTTTTTATTATAATGAAAGTTTACAGAGACTTTGGATTCCTATTCATTGATTGTTGCACATTTTCTTTCTTTCCTAAGCCTCCCCAAAGTCCAAATTGTTATTTGAAAAGAAAAAAAATTCTTTCATTGTTTTACAATCCTACCTACCCCCACTCCTCTTTACTATGCAGCTATTTTTCTGGACTCGTGTCATGAAAGTAATACCTAATCACATATTCCTTTTAAACAGTTCTCTCCCGGATCTGTATCAATGCAGTTTACATTATTTATTTCCTCTTTTCTTAGGTTCTTCCCAACACCCATGTCAGTCCTGCTTTACCACAGTGGCACAATGCAGTGTTTGTCCTTTTGTGAATGAGATACTTCACTCAGCATGATGTCCGCCAGGGTCACTCATTTTGTAAAATATTTAATGAGTTCCTTGTTTTTCAATGCAGCATAGTATTCCATTTTGTGAATATACCACAGGTTCTTTCCGTTTGTTTGTTGAAGGGCACTTGGGTTGTTTCCAACTCTTTGCTATAGTTGATAAAGCAGCAATAAACATGGTGTACATATATCTGCTTGGGTGGCAGTTCTGGTTTCTTTGAGGTATATTCCCAGTACTGGAATTGCTGGATCAAATGGTATTTCTAATTGCAAATTTTTGATCAAGTGCCGTACTGCCTTCCATAGTGGTTGCACCATTTTACATTCCCACCAACAGTAAATAAGTGTTCCAGTTTCTACACAACCTCTCCAGCATTGGTTGTTTGCGGCTCTGTTGAATTTTGCTATTCTGATTGGGGTGAGATGATATCTCATAGTTGTTTTAATTTGCATTTCTTAGAGCTAGGGATTTTGAACACTTCTTTATGCGTTTGTTTGCCATCTGAATGTCTTCTTTGGTGAAGTGTCTATTCATATCCTGTGCCCATTTTTCAAAGGGGTTGTTTACTTTTATCTTGTTGTGGTGCTTGCGTATTCTATAATATTCTAGATATAAGTTCCTTCTCTGACATGTCATTACAAAATACTTTTTTTCTGTGGAATACTTTTCTGGGACGTCTGTGGCTTCCCTTTTTATCCTGTTGGAGAAGTTTTTGGATGTGCATAGGGATTTGATTCTTAGAACTTCCCATTTATCTATTTTACTCTTCTGGTTGTAGGTTTTTCAGGATGCTAGGAAGACTGTTTACGTTGTGGATTAGGACTTCTAGAGTTCTTGCAAGCTTTTCTTTAATGAAGTTTATATTCCTTGGTTTTAGTTCTAGGTCTGTGATCTACCTTGAGTTAGTTTTTGTGTATAGAGTGAGGTATGGATCTTCTTTGAGTTTTCTGCAGGTATTTTCCAATATTGCCAACATCATTTGTTAAAAAGGCTGTCCTTTCCCCACTTAACTGATTTAATCTTCTTGTCAAAAATCAGTTGACCATAGGTAGATAGGCTGATTTCTGGGTTCTCAATTCTATTCCATTGATCTATGTATCTGCCATTTTACCAGTATCATGCTGTCTTAACCACCATGGCAGTGTAGTAGGATTTTAAAACAGGGAGTGAGACGCTTCCTACTTTGTTTTGCTTTTTAAGAAGTGCTTTGTTATTCAGGGTCTCTTTACATTCCAAATGAAATTGGAGATTTCCCTTTCCATCTCATTGAAGAATGGAATTGGTATTTGTATTGGGATTTGAGTTGAACATGCAAATTGCCTTTGGTAGTATTATCATTTTCATAAAATTGAGTCTTCCTATCCAAGAGCAAGGCATATTCTTTCATTTTTCCAGGTCTCTTTTTGATTCCTGTAATAATGTTTGTAATTTTCTTTGAATAGATCCTTTGTGTTTCTAGTTAGATTTACTCCCAACTATTTACTCTTGTGATTAGCTGTTGTGATGGGTATTGTTTTTCTTCGCTCCTGTTCTGTATTATCTTCGTCTTTAGAGAAATGCAACTGATTTTTGTATGTTGATGTTGTATCCTGCCACTTTGCTGAATTGGTCAACTATATCCAGTATTTTTCTTGCTGAGTCTTTAGGGTTTTCTAAGTATACTATCATATCGTCTGCATAGAGAGATAATTTTACCTCCTCTTTGCCAATTTGGATACCTCTTATTTCCTTCTCTGCCTTATTGCTATCACTAAGACTTCTAATACAATATTAAATAGGAGAGGTGATAGTGGGCATCCTTGCCTAGTTCTAGTTTTCAAAGAGAATTCCTTTAATCTCTCTCCATTGAGAACAATTTTGGTTCTCAGGTTTGCATATATACTTTTTACTATGTTGAGGAAATTCCCCTCTAATCCTATTTTGTTGAGTGTTTTCATCAGGAAAGGGTGTTGGATTTTGTCAAAGGCCTTTTCTGGATCAATTGATAATATCATGTGGTTGCTCTTCTTTGCTTTGATAATGTAATGAATTACACTGATTGTTTTTCTTATGTTGAACCATCCTTGCATATCTTTTATGAATGACACTTGGTCATGGTGAATTATTTTTTTGATATATTATTGGATTCTCTTGGTCAGGATTTTATTTAGGATTTTTTCATCTATGTTTATGAGAGATCTTGGCCTATAGTTTTCTATTTTGGTGGTGTCTTTAGCTGGCTTTGGTATCAAGAATATGATTGCTTTACAAAGTGAGTCTAGGAGAATTCTATCTTTTTCTATTTTCTGAAATAGTTTATGTAGAATTGGTGACAGTTCTTCTCTGAATGTTTGGTAAATTTCACTTAAAACCATCTGTTCCAGGGCTTTTTTTGGCTAGAAGTTGTTTTATTACCTTTTTAATTTCTTCTTTTGTAATGGATCTATTCAGGTGTTTAATTTCAGTTTGTGTCCATTTAAGTAGGTTGTGAATTTCTAAGCATTTGTTCATTTCCTCTAGGATTTCATATTTGTTTGAATATAGTTTTGCCCTAATATTCCATTGTTAGCCTTTTAATTTTAGTTGGTTCTATTGTGACATTGCCCATTTCATCTTTTATTAAGATTATTTATGTATTTTTCTTTATTAATTTTGCTAGTAGTTTGTCGATTTTATTGACCTTTTCAAAGAACCAATTTCCAATTTGGTAATGGTTTCAATTGCTTTTCTATTTTCTATTTCATTTATTTCTGCCCTAATTTTTATAATTTCCATTTTTTTAGAGGGTGTCAGGTTTTCTTGCTGTTCTTTTTCAATTTGTCAGAGATGTTGGGTTAGAGTGTCAAAAGTCATTTTTTTCCTGTCTTTTGATGTGTTTGCTTATTGCTATAAATTGACCTCTGATTACTGCTTTGACTGTTTCCTAGAGGTTTTGGTAAGTGGTGTTTTCATTGTCATTTATTCCAAGAAACTTTTTAATTTAATTTTTTATTTCTTCTAGTACCCACTCATGTTCAAGTAAGGTGTTGTTCAGCTTCCAAAAGTATGGTTTTTTCCCCTTTATCCTCTTTTTATTAATTTTTAATTTTGTAGCATTGTGGTCTGAGAAGATGCTGTGTTATCTCTATGCTTTTGAATTTATTGATGATTGCCTTGAGTCCTAAAATGTGATCTTTTCTGGAGAACCTTCCTTGCACATTGGAGAAGAAGGTATACTGTGTTTTTGGGGGTGCATTAGCCTATAAATATCTATGAGATCAAGTTGGTTTATCGTGCGGTTTAATTCTTCAGTATCTTTGTTGAATTTCTTTTTGGTAGTTCTATCTTTTCTTGGGAGTGATGTATTGAAGTCTCCAACTACAGTAGTAGTGTTTTCTATTTCCTTTTTCAGTTTGTTAATGTTTGTTTTATGTATTTTGTAGCTCTATTATTTAGTGCATAGATATTTATTATTGTTATGTCCTCTTGTTCTATTGACCCTTTAAGTATTATTTAGTGACTGTCTTTGTGCTTTGTCATGGTTTTTACATTGAAATTTATTTTATCAGAGGTTAATATCACTACTCCTGCTTTTTTTCTTGTTGTCATCTGCTTGGTATATTTTCCCCCCACCCTTTTATTTTTCGTCTTTCTTTATCTTTACTTTTCAGGTGTGTCTCTTGTGGACAGTATATTGATGAATTTTTTTTAATCCAATCTACTACTCTTTTACTCTTCAGTGGTACATTTAAACGATTCAAAATTAGTGTGATTATTGATGTTATTGTTGTTAAGTGCCATTGAGTCGCAAGTGACTCATAGCAACCCTATCAAGGGGAGTCCTCGACACCTGGGTAACTTTCATCCTTACTCCAGGTTCATAGGGTTTCCAGAGGCAAGCTATTATGGAAGTGGATGCCACTCCTCCTTCCAAGCTTTTTTAATCATGGAGCTCCACACCACTCTCTGTCCACATTGGATAAACAACCATTAACACATTTGACACATCAGTGTCACAGTGTTCAGCCTCGCAGCAACCAAAAGTGACCACTGTACAGCAATTTGTACACCAGGGCTATACAACCTAGGGGAATGTCTGAACAAAAACAATGAAAGATGGGCCCGAGGGCTGCAGATTAAAAGTCACCCACCTTTGGCTTGGTAACATTGCTTTCTGTCCACTGGGTCAGCTGATCTCTCTCTATATACTGATATTTTTGTTGTTAAGTGCCATTGAGTCACAGGCGACTCATAGCGACCTTTTGAAGGAGAGACCTTGACAAGCAAGGTTTTATTGCTATCCTTTTGTTGAGTTCTTTTTGGTGTTGTTGGTAGTTACTTTGGTCCATCATGTTTTCTGTGGCACCTCTGTAAGAAGGATATCTCTCCGTGTTTCCTGCAATGCTGGTCTTGTTTTTACAAACTTCCTTAGGTTCTGTTTTTCTGGGAATATCTTGATCTCTCCTTCATATTTGATGGACAATTTTGCTGGGTACAATATTCTTGGTTGATCTTTGTTGTGTTCTTCGAGTATTTAATATATGTCATTCCACTGTCTTCTTGCTCACATGGTTTCTGCTGATAAACCAACACTTAATCTTATCTGCTCTCTCTTATAGGTTACTCTTTTTTTCTCCCCTGTTGCTTTCAGAATTCTCTCCTTATCTTTGGTTCTGGCAAATGTGACTATGATATACCTTAGTGTTTTTCTTTTGGGGTCTATTCTATATGGTATTTTCTCATCTTCTTAAATAAATTTTTTTTCCTCATTCTTCATTATACCTGGGAATTTCCTTCTAGTAATTCTCTCACAACTTTTTTTGGTGCTTTTATTTGCTTATTCCTTTTCTGTAATTCTGATGATGTGCATGTTATTTCTCTTGTTGGTGCCACACATTATTCTTAGGTTTTCTTCTTTTTCCTTCCTTTTTGATACTGCTTTTTTTTTCTCTAGCAGATCAGTGATGAAAATTCTATCTTATACTTCACTGGTCCTGTGTCCCATCTCTTCAACTCTGTTCATGTATCCCCCCATCATGTTGACAGCATCTGAAACATTGGACTTCATATTTTGGATCATAGTTTCTTTTTACCCAGAGCTTCTAATGCCTGATTTGTTTTATCTGCATTGTTTTAGATTGTGGGTTTTTTTTTTTTTAGCTCGTCCTGGGTTTTGTTTGTAGTGTCCTGTAACTCTTCAAGTTTGTTTTCCATCCATTGAAAATATTCTATCATTATTCTTTTAAATTCTGTGTCAAAACGTTCCATCAGTCTTTATGGCTTCAGGAAATCCATTGATACTATGTCACCATTTTTCGAGTGTCATCTTGCTTTGTGTTTTTGTAAGGTGTGAGGTAGACTGCTTCTTATGTGACACTACTGTGATAGACTTTTTCATGCCTGACGAGATAATAGGTTCTTGATCTGAAGTCACTGCTCCAGAAGAGGGTGGGGGAAACTACCTTGCCTGTGTTTCTTTCTGAATCCAAGGGAAGTTTCAGTTCAGGGCTGTGAAAGCAGCCTTTTCTGTTTATAACTGTTGCACCTAATTCATACCAAGGCATTCCAGATTAAAGGCAGTTACTTGACTGACATGAGGAGATGCAATGCAGAGTGTGGAGGCACAGGCACAGGACATTCATAGTCATAGGGCTGGCACAGGCACAGGGAAGGCACAGACATAGGGTAGGCACAGGTGCAGGTCACGTGTGCAGATGTACACCAGGTGGGCACATACACAGACACTTGCCAATTGGGCACGCATGGGGACCTTACTCAAATTCCAGCTATCCAGCCCACTCCTGGTGGCCCGCTCCTAGTCCAGCTTCACTCCCGGTCTCACTTCACTCTAGTCAGGCTTCTGAAGCATAACTTTTTAAAGTCATTGTCTCCCATCTTTCTTTTGAGAAATATGTCAGAAGTTTTCTTTGCTTTTAACCCTGAGTGTTCTGCATGCCCCAAACCAGTTTTTGACAGGTTCCTGGACTCCCCTTCTCTCTGCTCTTGCCAGTACAAATCAAACCAGTCTCCCTGACTTTTCCTGTTTGACCTTTTCACTGCCCTAATGAGAGTCACAGAAGCACAAGAGTGAGAGCAGCAAGATTCAGTCTAGATGGATGGGAGTCAATTGGTTAATGGGTACCCTTCTTGATTAGTAGGAATTTTTTTGGGCATTAAAATCCCCCAGAGTCCTGGAGGACCATTTTATAAGCATTCTGAGCAAAGAATTGCTTATGGGAATGAGCATGTGAAAGTTTAATTTGGGATGAACCAATGATGAGTCTCGAGTCTGACATGTGGGCCACCAACTAGTTGAGACTGAATCAATTTTGATTTATGATGATCTCGTGCTTGTTAGAGTAGAATTGTACCGCACAGACTTTTATTATTATTAATTTTTTTTGTGTGTACCATCAAATCAGATCTGACTGGTATAGGAGGAGATTACTCCTCCTTCTTCAGCATAGCATCTCTGGGATTGCAGTGCAGCTTCTTGCCACTAGGCCACCAGCAGTCACCTGCACAGACTTTTTAAAAAAATTGTTTTCTACTGGTTTGCATACAAAGATTGCATACATTGTATTTCATTCATGTACATTGTGTTTCATATATTCCTTCACTCACATTGTATTTTTGATTATTCATATACATTGTGTTTTACAAAATTAATCACCATTGATCTATATGCCCACTAATATCTTATCTTCTTCTGTCCCCATTGTATCTTTCAAAATTCCTTCACCTCCTCCCACCAAACTTGGTCATCCTAGTGAATTTCTGAAAGTATATCACCAGGCCTTTCTTGGGAGATACCTTTGGGTGGATTTGAACCACCAATCTTCTAATTAACAACTGAGTGCAGGAAACTTTTGTAGCAAGCAGGGACTCCAGGACCTTTGACTTAAGCCATTTAAGTCAGGAAAAGTGGTTCGTTAAGTGTAAACGGTTTGTCTTGCTACTTGCTATTTGACAGACATCAATCTCCAAGAGACATACAAGGAAATGAAGCAGCTGGAGTTCCTCAGCCATTTGTTATCAATGATGGCAAGCAGCTCCCCCCTCCTCTCGTGAGAGATGACAGTAAGCATTTTTCAGCTCGTGCTTTCAGAGTGTAACTAGTGTAGTATTTTTTATTCTGGCGCTGCTTGGTTTGCTTCATTTGCTTTTATGATAGTGCTTGGGTACGATTAAATGACAATATAATGTGTATAATAACTCATTTAAAGTTTTAGCGAGGGCTTGAATGAAGGTGATGGGGTATGAGCACATTCTGAAGCAAGCTGTATAGTTTAAACCTAAGGCAGGGGGCAACTTAGAAAGATTTCTCATCTTGACCAAGAAGAACTTCAATTTCCACATTTCTTTCCTTTTCTCTAGCTTGTTTTTTGTGACATTTCATTCCACAAATTCAGTTGTATAGGAAAAAAAAGTTAGGGGTTCTTGGCTGAGTCCTTATCCTGTTGACTTTTATTTCTTTTTTAGAATTTAGAATTAATCCAAAAATATCTTTAGTTGCTAAAATTCTTCTTTACTTGAGGCCCTATGCTTAGTTTGGGCTCATAAGGCTTGGGACACAAGATCAGTCTTGGACTTTTCTGTAAATACATGAGGATAATATAACATCCTAGTGGCACAATGATTGAACGCTTGCCTGGTTAAAAAAAAAAGGTTGTTGGTTTGAATTTAGCAATGGCAGCATTATAGAAGGTTTGTTCCCATAGAATTATTGCTGTTATTATATGCTGTTGAATTGGAAGCAACTTTTAGCTGACCCTCCAGCAGGTTTTCAGAGGTTATAAGTTACAAGGGAGAAGAGTGTCTGTCTTTCTTCCAAGGAGCAACTGATAGTTTCAAACTGCTTATCTTTGGGCTGGTGGTAACTCCTTACCACAAGACCACAAAAGTCCATAAAAATTACCACCTAGAAAATGCTGGGGGATTGACTCTCCTAAATAGAGGTGAGTCTTCATGGCATACAAAAATAACATATATTTTCTGAGAATTGTCAGATATGCTTGGTGAATGA
Source organism: Elephantulus edwardii (assembly GCF_000299155.1). NCBI lineage: Eukaryota > Metazoa > Chordata > Mammalia > Macroscelidea > Macroscelididae > Elephantulus > Elephantulus edwardii. Next base: position 1,404,756 of record NW_006399857.1, read on the forward strand.
TTTTGCCATCATCCAGAGGGAAAAAAACCCCCACAAACCAATAGACCCTCAATGAGATGAACTGACACAATGGCTTTCACAATAGTTTCAAGCATAGTGACAATTGGGAAATATGCAGGACTGGACAGTGTTTTGTCTTAGAACTAAATTGATGGCATCTAACCACAGAGAGCAGTTGGCAGAGGAGAGAGGGGATGGGAGATGGGAGGATACTTCCTCATCCTGTACACTTAGTGGAGAGAAACAGCACAAAGCCACAGGGTTCTGTCCTTTCACTGTCACTTGGACTGACCACTGTAACTTTGACTCAGGAGTAGTGGAGGGTAAACAGGATTCTGATCAGAGGGGTATGCCTTGTTTTAAATACTCTCTTGCAAGTGGAAATGGGTTGAATGTATTGGAAGGCTCTTTCTTTTTTTTTAAACCTTAGGAGAAAGCTTTGAGATCTTCAGCTGCTAACAGTCTGCTATACGTCTGAAAGCTGGACAATGACTAAGGATGACAAGAAAGGAATTGATGCCTTTGAGCTGTGGTGTTGGAGAAGTGTACTGATTATCCAATGAACTGCTAAACAAACAAACAAACAAACAAACAAACAAATGTCTTGGAGAAAGTGCAGTTCAAGGGCTCCTTGGAGGCAAAGATATTGAACCTTCATCTTTCATACTTTGGACATGATGCTAGGAGAGGCTATTTCTTGGAAAGGGATATCATGCTTGGAAAGTTGTAGAGTCAGCAAAAGACAGGAAGACCCTCAATGAGATGGATTGACACAGTGATTGTGGCAATGGACTCAAGTGGGGAAGAGATGATGAGGACGGTACAGGATAGGACAGGGTTCAAATCTGTTATTCACAGGGTTGCTATGAGTTGTGCTCATCTCTAAGGCACCCAACAATGATCAAGAAGAATTGGGAATCTCAGTGTGGCACAAACAGTTAATGTGCTTGGCTTCTAATTGAAAGGCTAGAGTTTACATCTACCCAAGACACTTAGGGAGAAAGATGTGACAATCTACTTCTGTCAACCACTGACAACTCCACAGGTCACAGCTCTGCAGACATCTGAGAGCATCCTGTGTTAAGTTGACTCTACAGCAAGCAACTTGTTTTTATTGATGAGGTATTACTTTACAAATTAAAGTTGTATTTACCCCTAATTTTTCAAATTCTGAAATGACACTGCAGAAGAGTAAATACATTTATAACCATTTCTTTAAAGCTACTGGCTGGGAGTTTAAGGAGCTCTGCTGGCTTAATGGGTAAAAAGTTGTACTGCCTACCCCAAGACAGACTGTTCAAACTCACTTCAAAAGTTGTTCAAGAGAAAGATGGACATTTTTTTTTCTCCTGAAATACACAACTTCTGAAAACCCAGGGGTGGGTCAGCTATGGGCAGGTTCTGACTGGACCTCAGTGAGAGGGAAGGAAGGAGGAGGGATAAAAAGAAAGAGAGAGAGAGAAAGAGGAAGAGAGGGAAGCAGAGGGGTGACAGAGAAGGGAGACAAGGAAGCTACCAGAGTTACTTCTTAGGCAATTTGAATCCACCAGCCACTTTGTGAGAGAAAGATAAACATTCTTCTTCTATGTGATTTATAGCCTACAATGGAAGGTCTGGTATGAATCGGTTCCTACTCCATGGCAATGAATGGATTTATGAGTGTGTGAGAGTGTGTATGAGTGTGTGTGAGCTCTCTGGAGGTTTAGCTCACTTTGAAGCCAGAATATTTGCCCTCACCAGGGAGGAGAATGGCTTGGATTTCAGAAAAGGGCAAATGTGAAGATATTCCACAGCCACTGCTCTTCAGTGTGACATACAAACCCCACTCAGGAACTCCCTTCCTGTCTACTCCTAGGAGACATTTTTATTTTACATCTTCTTTCGGCTGTTTTATATCAGAGGAGGCCTAAGGTCAGATGACAGTGACCTGAATTGCAGAAATGTGGCTCATCCTGGTTTATTTTAATAGGAAGAATGGTACCTATTATTAAAATTGTCCTGTAATTTTTAAACTAGTCCTAGGTGTGATTTGGAGTGGGAAGAGTCCAGTGTGGGGGAGGGAGAACAGAATCTCTTCCTTTGATAGCTGTGTCCTCCTGACTAACAACCTGAATGACCCTAATTTAACTCCTGAGCATTAAATGCCATCATCCAGGCTTTGCTGTCAGTTGGAAGATTCTTGCAGAAGGTGGAGGAAGTCAGCTTGCAGTAGCTCCTTGCCTTCCTCTTGGAGAGGTGTCTGTCTGAGAGAAGCATCCCAACACAGCGATCTTGAAAGATGCTGATTAGAGAGCTCCTGAGTGAAGTTTGATGGAGAAAAGACAATGAGGCTGAGAGTCTCTTCTGGGAAAATCTTTCTGATCCCACTGAAAACAGGTGTATTAATTACATATGTTCCGTGCCTTCACTACTTGAATTGGTGGTTCATTTCCATCAAGCTCAACTCCCAACAGTTTTGGACTATAAAGTCTTAAAAGCATTTTGTTTGCATCTCCACAGCCGTTTCCAAGGTAGAGGCAAGGCGGGTGGTTTGAATGCTCCCAGAATAACAGGGTAGCTGCAGCAACTGTGGGGGTGCCACTTTATAGGACAATCAGGAAGAGAACTGAAATCACAACCTCTTATTTGTCCATTGGTAATAATGTGGAGTGAATTATAGGGTGTTTTTGTGGCAGGAAGTTTTGTTTCTATAGAATAGGACTAGGTTGGAAAATGCATTTGGGGTGAGGAGCCTCATTGGCCCTGGCTAGGAGTAAAAGGATTTCAATATTCCTTTTGTCCACTGACCAAACCATGCATGCTTCAGGGGTGGAGATGGGGCAATGAAAGAGGGCCATGCAGAAGAAATGAGAGAAAACGAAGGAAACTAATATTTTCACAATCAGCTGGCTTTTGTCCCTATTTGTTTTCCTTTATGTACCATCCAATTGGAACTGACCCCAGTGGGTTTTCAGAAGCAGTAAATTGCATACAGGAGATTGTCCATCTTTTCCCTATGGGGCAGCTGGTGGATTTGAACCACAAACTTTTGTATTGGCAGCACAATTTACTACAGCTAAGCCACCAGCGCTCTCTAAATCTAAGCAGTAACATGAAAGAAAAAGAACTGGGCAGGCACTTAATGGGAGAATAATGAAAAAAAAATAGGAAGGGTGAAGGACCATTTGCTCTTTATCTTCATCTTCATCTGCAAGGCCTAATATTTGAGTTTGAAGGCTAAAAAAGCTCAACTCTTTCTTTTTTTTTTAATTTAAATTCAACCTAATTGGAACTCCTATTTTAGAGCACTTACCCGAACACTGAACACTTAATCTAATCAAGCTCGTGCTCAGCACTGCTTTTGATTCTTGCTGAGAGCTCTATTGAGTCATTTATTAACTCACTGACTTAAGGGAATTCACAGGACAGCTACAAATCTTAAAAGGAGTCTAGGCTCAGGCAGGGAAAAGGGAAGCAAACAGGAGGCCTTGGATAGGAGTTCTCTAGATCTAGAATGTTTATTAGGAGAAGGGTAGAGACTGGCTATTTAGATGAAGTGGATACATAGTCCATGGTTTTAGCAACAGTGAACAGTTTTATGCTTACCCAGATGAGCTGGTACTTTAGGGAATGTGCCTCTTTGTACCAATATAAACACCAAAACAACCCCAAATCTTCACAAGAGGAGACTGTTGGACTTTTGCCTTGTAGCAGCTGGTGGATTAGAACTGGTGGCCTTTTGGATAGCAGCCTGGTAAGTTACATATGACAACATCAGAGACACTTCTTCTTCTGGGTTTTTTGTTTGTTTGTTTTTTGTTTTGTTTTGGTTTTGCATCAAAAGAAGCCCCCATAGAGAGTGTATTACTCAGGACTTGCTCTAATATCAATATGTTGTCTGCTCACTGAAGACTGGTTTAAATTCCCTGCCTAGCCTTCCAGACCCATCAAGTTGGGAGGTATCTTCCAAGATAAACAGCCAACTGCTTAACAGTTATCCCTCAGAATCTGGGATGCCTTAAAACATTTGCAAAAGGACCACTTTTGCTTGCCTAACTTGGCACTCCAGAAGGTGACTTCTTCCTTTTTTGTTTTTTTTTCTTCTTCACATTCTCTCATTCCCTTTGAATTGGAACTAACTCATAGCTGACCCTCCATTGAATCTCCAAGGCTGTAAATTACATGGGGCCAGAGGATGGAGAGACTGCTCATATTTCAGGGAGCCACTGGTAGATTAGAAATGCCAGAAAGGCTCACTCTTTGGGTTTCAGGGCAACTCCTTATGGGAAAAAAAAATCCACAATTGCTGGGATTCTTCTGGAGCTAGTGTGCTATGCATGTTCCCATTCCAAAGTCAGTGCAAGATCTAAGGAAGAATTTAATGTCAACCTGTTTGGTCAAGTTTTTGCATTAGCACCAATGCATTTGAAATCCTTAAGTTATAAAGAAATGAAACTGAATTGTGTGGATTTGCAGGAAACAGGGCAAAAGGAAAAAGAGCTCTGGAATCTTCTTTTACACCTACTTTTTATCTTGTAATGAAGGCTAGGATTTTAAAGCTCTGTCTCACATACTTTGGGTGCGTGGCCAGAAAGCGCTAGTCCTTAGAGAAGACATCATGCTTGGAAGGGTGGAGGGACAGTGCAGGAGAGGAAGACCCCAGATGAGATGGATTGACATAGTGACTGGGGCAATGGGGTAAGTATGTTGGCATCAGTGAGATTGCCTCAGGACAGGGCAGGTTTCAAGAGCTGTTGTACATAGGGTTGCAGGTAACTTGATGGAACCCTGGTGGCCTAATCCACTGGGAGTTGAACTACTAACTCGAAGGCTGTGGCTCACTGGTGGCTCAAGTCCGCCAATGGCTCCTCGGTAGAATGATGGACGATTTTCTCCTGTGTGATTTACAGTCTTAGGAACTCACTGGAGGGTCAGCTATAAATCAGAACTGACTTAATGGTAGTGAGAAGGTACTTTGTAAGAAACCCCAGTAGTGCTGTGGTTAAAGAACGAGGCAACTCCCCAAAGACCTGGGTCTGGAACCCACTACAATTCTATAGGAGAAAGGTGTGACAGTCCAGTCCACTTTCCTGAGCATCTGCAGCTCTGAAAACCCTATGGGGAAATTCTACTCTGCCCTCCAAGTGCTCTAGGAGTCGACATCAATGGCATAGCAATGTTTTTAATCTCCTTGTGCTTTCTTTTGTGTTCTCTCACATTTGTGTAGGAAAGGGAGGAAAGAAGAGTTCCACAGAAAAGCAGAGTAAATTTCAGGGAACTGATACACTCTTAGGAAGAGGAATGCAATGTAAAATGTTCCCCACATGTAAATGCAAAGCTTAGAGTTTGTCTTTGTGCTGTCTTCAAGCAAGGCGCTTAAATCCAATCGCTATGGCTACACGAGACTCATCTGATCAGCAGGCCTTCCATTCCACTGGGGCTAAAACGGTTTTGTTTTCAAAGGAGAAAACGAGAAAACGAGAATCTGTGTTTGCCCTCCTTTGCTTTGTAAAATTGAATTGCAGAGAACTCATGAATAATAGAAAGAACACTAAGGACTGTGAAATTAACACTGGCACAAAACACAATTCTAAAAGGGGAAGTCCCACTAGAGGAAGGATCTCTTCAACCTCTCTAAGAAGTTTGGAAACTGGGACATCTTAATGTTGGAGTGGGGACTAATTCTCAAGGGGTTTTATTTGGTTCCCGCTTTTAGGATGGTGAATGTCTTAAAATTTTTTAGGTTAGGCAGATTTTTAAAATTTTTTTTTTTTTTACAAAGATCTGGTAGGGTAGAGAATGTGGTGATTTATGGCTCCATTGGGGAACATGATGAAATTGTGATATTTTCTCAAAGAAGCCACTGCCTTACTCTTTAATAATGAAGAAAACTAACTCGATCCAGCACTTATATGCCAGACACTGTGTTTCATACACATTTTCTTATTAGTAACTGGTAAAGTAGATGTAATCTTCATTTTTGTTTTACAGATGACATTCAGAAAGGTTAAGCTTCATAGTTAGCAAGATATAGAACTGAAATTCCAATAAAGTTTGAATTATTTGAGAGTCAACGCCTTTAATCACTGCAAATCCTCTTGCCTTTCCTTTATACCTTTGTCTGCCAAGCCCTTGTACCTCTTTTCTAAACTTTTTTTTAATTTTTATTTTTTTATTTTATTATTTTTGTGTGATGAGTGTACCGTCAAATCAGATCTGACTGGTATAGGAGGAGATTGTCCCTCCTTCTCCAGCAGAGCATCTGGTGGATTCGAACCATGCACCTCTGGGATTGTAGTTGCAGCTCCTTACCACTAGGCCACCAGAGCTCCCCTGCCCTTGTACCTCTTATAGTTGATGGTCTGAGGGCCCTTCCTCCTTCTCCTTTCCTCTCCCTGACCAGGGAAAACTCTGCTTTATGTATTTGTGATCCTTTATGTTCTCTACAGATTGTCTTAGGATCTTGAGAGTAAGGGGACAGAGAGGAGACACTCTGCAAAGAAGTACTTTAATTTACCATCTTACTGTTGCTGGTAGGTGTTGTTGAGTCCAGCTGCAACATACAGCAACCCTGTGCAACTCCCACACAGAACAAAATGCTCCTCAATGCTGTGCCATCCTCATAATTTCAGCTGTACTTAAGGTGATTGCTGTAGTCTTGGTGTTGATCCATCTCCTTGAAGATCTGCCACTCTTTTGCTGACCCTTTACTTTTTCAAACATAGTGTCTTTCTCCTGGGACAACCTGCAAATCACCTCTGCACCTACTCAATAACCTGCGCAAAGCAGTGTACACTTGGGTTGCACATCTAAGGTGGATTTGCTTCTTCTATTGAGAGTCCATGGTATATTTAGTATCCTTCACCAACACTGCAAGTGGTTTTCTGCCCACATTTCATTGTTAGCTAAATTAAACAAATCCGAACAGCACACACACAATCTTGTATGAAATATAAACAACCAAACAGTCCATATCCGACCCTCAACCAACATAAAACATCCCACCTCCCAGACTCCAACAGCTTCACACATCAGCCTTCAAACTGGAGACTTAGGGCCCACTGACTCTTAAATACAAAGACCCTCCACCAGGTCATGATGGAGAGCCGTGGTAGTTAAAAGTAATTCTCCCCCCCCCCACCCCGGTGTTAATTGTGTTTCAGACTAACATCTTCTAAGTGGTATAGCGCACTGGTCTGTCAATTTGCTGTACTGGGGTATCTTGGGTTTTCTCTGATGCTGAACACTGTGTCAATAATGTGTAAAATGTCAAAATGATTACCCATGGTGGACAGTGTTTGGTGGAGCTCCAGATTAAAACAGGCCTGGAAGCTGGGGAAGCATCCACCTCCTAAACCACATGCCTCTGGAAACTCTATGAACTTAGATGAACAACAATAGTTATAGAACAGTGTCCAAGTTTTTTGTTCATAGGGTCACTATGAGTCATATTTGACTAAACAACATTTAACAACAACAATCTTGATGCTACATTTCTTTTTATATAGTTCATCCTGTTGCTTTATTTGTTCTTTATACAGATTGTATTATTTTGTTGTTGTTAGGTGTCATTGAGTTGACTTTGACTCATGAGTTGGCAGTGACCTGTGAACAAATGACCCTATGAACAAGAGATAAAAATTCTGACCTAAATTGTGTCATCCTCACATCTCCATGATGATTAAACCCATTGTTGTAGTTCATATGCTACTTCATCTCTTTAAAGATTTTCCTCTTTCACTGACTTCTGATTTTTCAAGACCTCGTACCTCCTGATAACATGCCCCAAATTTATGAGGAAAAGTGTCACCATGTTTGTCTCCAAGGAGTTTCCTAGCTATACTTTTTCCTAAGACAGATTTTTCCCTCTTTTGACAGTGTGTATTTGGTGTCTAAAAGCTGGCTTTTAAAACCATTACAGTTAGCCTCCTCTTGTCTTCAGCTAGCTTAACTTCAAACATGTAGTCTTGCAAATCATCAACAGTTGTGTTACTAGAATAAGAGAAAGAGTGCTGCCTGCATAACAGGTGGAAGCCCTGCATGAACATGACACTTGAATATACTATTATAGCCATTTAAAAACTAATTTTCAGAAAGATTTTGCTTGCAGAGGAAGATGAAAGATGGGCAACCCAAAGCTCACCACCTCACAACCGACCTTCAGACAACCTTGGCTTAAGTTCTTGTTCTACTTTCTTTATTACTTTTTCAATCTTGAGTAAGTCTGTTTACCACTCTGGAAGGAAGGCCTTTATCCATTTGTGGAAGGGGAAAGTAATAATACATATTTTGAGTTATTGTTAGATCACTTGGTGGAGAGGAAGGGGCCAATGATGACAGCACTAGAGCCAGAAGTGCTGTCCTCAGCTGTAGTCACTGGTAAGGCACAAGGTCTGAACTTCCAAAGAGCTTTGGGGTGGGAGAGCTGTCAAGCCCCTGACGAGAGTCACCAGGCCCCTAGAGAGAGTAATCTGGAAGGGGAGAGCCTCGTGGCCCTTCTGGAGAGCCACCTGGCCCCTGGGCGGGGGAGCTGCCTGGTGTGTATGAGGAAATTTATCTAAGCCACTTTCCTCCATCTCCTCCTCCAGTGTACTTGTACGTAACACCTCCAAAGCCCTTTTCTTTATAACTCATAAGTTTGTTCTCTCTAGGTTTGATCCCTTTCATATAGAAAAAATGAACTCTGAGTTTTGTTTTAGAACCTGAACCCTGAGGCCAGTTCCAGAGACAAAAGAGAAGTATAACTGCAAGCAAAGGAAGCAAAAGTGGATGGAGCCTCAAAGTTCAGCCATCCGCTTCCACTGGACTCACAATGCAAACACCTTGCAGTCCAGAGGGCAGAAAACAACATGAAAATATCCTCTAACTAAACAAGAAGGCATGTAGCTTCAGCTCAAGACCACTAGCAAAATGTTAAAGTGGGATCCCCTTCTCCTCTATCTCAGTGCCCCTGTACAGCACGAAGCAGCCAGAGAACGTGTATCCCTATTCTAAAATGGGAAGCCCACAAATAAAAAATGACAATATCTTTGTTAAAAAAATTAATAATAACCACCATTGGACTATGCCCACAATTACCCTGTCTTTTCTGGTCCATTGGGATCTTTCTTGTTTCCTTTACCCACTCCCTCCACCCACCAAATTGTGTAACCCTGTGATTTAATCCCTACCTATTCTTACCCTTCTATTCCCATTCCTTATCTCCTTGGTTCCCCATACATATTTTCCTAGTTACCTTCCTATTTTTACAATTAAAAAAGAGAGAAAGAAAGAGTGTCTCCCTTACTGGGCAGCTAGACTTGAAGTAAGTAAGATTTGTAGTGGCAAGACTTGTGGGTACAAGACTTGAAGGAGACTGGAGCAAGACCCTGGTGAAAACTAGACCCTCATGGCAAGGCCTTGGTTATAGTGGTAGAGAGACTGTGGCATTGCTTTAGAGAAACTGTGGCAAGATATGACCTGAGGTTTCTTGCATTTGTATTGGCCACAGTTAAAAGTCTTTGTGTTTTTGTTGAATGCTTGAGTGAGATGCTGAATTATAATTTTTCTGAGGCAAACCTTGCTGGATGATTTAGATCTGACTGTGGAACTAAAACCAGAGCCTGGACTAATTGAGGAATTGTGCCTTGGAATTTGGGCCAAAACGTGGACTTGTTTTGGGCCATAGTCTTTGCCTCCCCAACTCTCCAACTTTAATTTCTTAATAAACTCCATTCTCAGTATCAAAACTGTAAGTCTGTGAGTCTGCAACAAAGAAATTAACTTCTTGCTGTTGGTGTGGTTCTAGAGGTAACATGGGGCTGGGCTTTTTATCTGCCTTATCTTCTAGGCTGGGGCTATGCTATTCTCACTCCCTTTGGCCCTTTCAGAGAAACATTCAAGTCCCTCTGCCCTCATGTCTGTTTTTCTGCTCTTTAGACACCAAGCTATATTTAATACTCTTCATCAACAAGAATTCAAAGGAATCAATTCTTCTTCAGTCTTCCTTAGTCATTGTCAAACTGCACATTAGTTTTTTTTCCCTTCTATAATTATATTTTATTAATTTTCATAAACATTTACAGAGATTCTGGGCTTCCACTCATTCATTGCTGCAACACTCTCTCCACCCTCCTCCCAGTTTGTTCTTGTCCAAATGCCACAGTGCTTGTCAAAGTGCACATTAGTTTTTAAACTGACATCCTTGTTCTTTAGCACTTTAAAAGGTCAGAAATAGCAGACTTTCTCCATACAGCAGTCTTTTTCTTGCCTGGTGGTGATTGTAGATCCAAGTAAAAACAACGTCATTGAAAACTTAATCTTTTCTCCAGTTACTATTGGTCAAGTTATAAGGATTTTTGTTTTGTTGATGTTTAAGGATAATCCATATTGAATACTCTAGTGTTTCATGTTTTTTAGAAAGCACTTCAGGTCTTCTTCATTGTTTTGCAAGCAAACCTGTGTAATAGTACAGTTTCTGCAATCAGTTGTTCAGCATATACTCCAGTTTCTGCCATTAATTGCTCACCATACATTCTGAATATATATGATGAAAGAATACAACCCTGGTACACACTTCTGCTGGTTTTAACTAACTCAGTATATGTTCTGTTCAGACAACTGCTTCATGTGCATGAACACAATGATATGTATGTGATTCACATTCTTCTCAAGGTTCTCCATAATTTATTATGATCACATAATCAAATATCTTTTCACAGTCAATAAAACAAAAACAAATACCTTGGAAAAGTGGAAAGTCATCAAAAGAGAGGAAGATCCTCAATGAGATGGTGACCTCTAGTGTGTCAGAGATGATGAAGATGGTGCAGCATAGATTTGCTGTGAGTTGCAGCTCGAGGGCTTCTAACAACAACAACAACAACAACAACAACAACAATAGTAACAATATACTTTCAGACCGGGTTTATCTGATGTTAGTGGTGAAAATGTTCTTATTCTTCTGAACCTACAACATATGGAAGAGTGCTTAAGAAATATAGATCCTCTTCAAAAAATGACGATAGCAAAACTGGACTACTACCAGCAAAAAGCTCAAACAGGATCCACATCTCACACCATACACAGAAATCACCTCAAGGTGGATAACTTGGGAGTAATGCTCCAAACCATAAAGTTCATAAAAGATAA
>NW_006399857.1:1419514-1425155 GCF_000299155.1 Elephantulus edwardii
CAAACTAAAGCTGTGAACAATCTCAATCTCTTCACACTTAAATAATAGAAAGGTCTATAAGGTGAACCGTAACATCAAGGAGATACTTAGCTCTTAGGAGGGTCAACCATAAAAGATTCCAAAGGCAGCATTTGTCCAAGTGTAAAATTAGAAGGTAGGAAAAGAGAGAATGAAGAACTGAATGGGAACAATGTCCATGGTAAGACTGTGAAAAGAGTGATGATGATAAAATACGAGTATTACAACCAATGCCACAAAACAAAATATGTATGAATGGTTGAATGGAATACCAATCTGCTATGAAAACTTTCACTCAAATCATAACAACATTTTAAAAATTCTGGAAGAGACTACATAATAGCTAATGAGGAAGTGTTGGAGCTTTGCTTTGAGATAGATCTGAAATTTCATTCTTTTTTTTTTTTTTTAGATTATTTACCAAGCACCTACTATGTGCCAAGCACTATGCTAAAGACTGAGGTAGAATTCCAGATGGACTGATTTTGTATATGGACCTTGGGACGTTTATTAAACCTCTTTAGTGGAAATAATAATAGGTACTTCTAAGTTGTTCTACAATTAGAAGCTAACACACACTAAGCTGAATAAATGGTATGTTTAATGAAAGGATGAAAAAAATGTTGTGGTTGGGCCAATGCCCACTTATTTTACTTTCCCTCAGGTGCTGCTTGCTAAGGTTTCAGCTGGCTAGTGTGCCTCGCCAGGAACTGGGAAGTTAATGTGCTAAACTAAACCATTAGCTTTTGCAGTCTTTTCAAAGAGATAATGCCTTAGCCCTAAGGAATACCTAATATTGGGCACAATGGCAGACTTAAATAAGGGTCATTTCAGCATGGGTCTTGTACATTAAACTGTCAAATATCTGCCTACATCTTTACTTTTAGTAACAACACTCTCCTGAAAAATAAGGAACTTTTCTGGTATGTAGTCAAAGGAATAGGTGGTTAGGAACTGGGCATATATTTTAAATATCAGAATTATTTCCATTTGTTCTTCTTGGTGCATCTCACCTCTGCTTAATACATAGTTCACTGACATTAGCACTTGAGATTTTTCGGATGCCCTTAATAACACTACTTGGCTAATCTAATGAGTTTCAGCTAATGGGTTTTCTATCAGGGTTTATGGACCATCTCATTCATTCCCTTTCTGTGACAAGAAGTGTATCTACGCAGTACGCTTTATATATCCTCTTTCTCAAAGCAGCCAATTGTCTTTGAAGACCTATATATTAAATTTAGGCTTCCATAGAGTGCTTTCCAAAACAGAAGGGAAACCAATCTCTCTCTTTCCAATAACTTTATAAAATAATAAAAAATGGCTCTTAAAACAGTCTTGTTTTCAGAATAGTCTTTTTTTATTAATTCACAATGTCTAATGGTTACTAATGGTAATAGCTTGAAGATAATTTAAATTATTAGTAGGAAACAAAGAGGGATCAGAATACTTGCATTAAGATTAGACTTGAAACAAAAATTCCATTTTAAAACTATTATTTAGAAATAATTATATACTCATAAGAGGTAGCAAAAATAGTTCAATGAGTTTCTTTATACTCATCACCCAAATTCCCCTAATGGTGACATCTTATATAACTACAGCAATGCTCTATTTCTGAGACCCAAAGAATATTTTAAAAGCTTTGTTTTTCCCAAGGGTCAGGCTAGAAGTGGATAGATTTATTCACAGCTATTATCTATTACTTGGATTTAATACAAACACCTGCTTAGTGACCTCCCTGCTTACAATTTTCCAAGCTACTAAATTCTTATAATATTGATTGGAGTATTCCCTTTACTTCCTGTTCAAGAGTCTTCAGTGGCTCCTATCTTGATCTATGTTCCAGACAGGCAGAGCCCTGACAATGCTTTTAAGACCCAGTTCTGTCTAGTCCTTTCTTCTGTTTCCAATTCCCATGTATTGTATTTTATAGAATTAATCATCACTGATCTATGCCTACAATACCCTGTCTTTTCAGGTCCTCATTGGATCCTTCCTAATTCTTTCACCCTCTCTCTTTGTCCACCAAACTCTGCAACCCTGTGATATATTCACTCTCTACCCTCAGCTCTCCTACTCCTCACCTTCCCCTCTTCAGACTTTCATACACATCTTACTAGTTATCCTTTTATTTTTATGATATTGGTTTTATGCAGTATTTGTTCTTATGCGACTGAGTTAGTTCACCCTGCAGAATGCTCTTTAGACTCTCTCATGTAATATATTTGCTGTTGTTGATTGCCTTCGAGTCAAGCATGACTCATATTGACCCTATGAAGTCCCTCTACACTATTGACATTTATCAAAGTTCATAGATTTTCCAGAGGAATGTTGTTTAGAAAGTGGATGCCATTATTGTTGTTGTTCCTAAGTGCTGCATAGTATTCCATTGTATGAATGTACCACACTTTCTCAGTACATTTGTTTGTTGATTTTTTAAAATAATTCAGAAATGATTAGGTTTAAGCCCTATCTTTTAGTCTACTAATACTATCTTATTAATAGACTAAGAAAACCTTTTCCCTAATGAGATTGTGTCCATAGGTTTTGGCATTAGGATTCCAACATGTATTTGGGGAGAGTACAATTCAGTTCACAACAATTCTTTAGCCAAACAACTTTTCTATATATAGCCTCATAAAGACAGACTAGATGTAGTTCCTGCTTTCCTTGAATGACAGATTTCAGTTTTCTGCCAAGCAGTGCAATCATTCAAACAGACCAATCCCATTTTCCTATAGGAAACAGAAGACATCCTATCATCCTCTTGTTACTACAGAGCCAAACTCCTACATGTCCTAGTTGTTTGCTGTTTCTAAGTTCTATATGTACCTTCCTTTCCTGGGTTATAATTATATGTGATCGATAAACTCCTGTTTGTCCAGTGTTAGTATTGAGCTTTTTAGCTATTCCATAAGGCTAGAGAGAATTCCTCCTTCAAAAAAGAATGAAAAGAGATGATTAAGATATATTGCAGTTGTTGTTGTTAGGTGTCACCAAATCAATTGCACCTCATAGTGACCCTGTGAACAATAGATCAGAACCGTGCCCTATCCTGCACTTTCTTCATGATCTTTACCATACTCCACCTCATTGTAGCAGGCACATTGCCAATTCATCTCCTTTTCCTCTCTTTCTTTGATCCTCTAAGTTTTCAAACATACTGTTTTTTTTTAAAGGCAGATGCCTCTGGACAATGTGCTTAAACCATGTAAGATGCAGTTTCATCATCCTTGCCTATACCTGTACCCTAGCTGTACTTCCTCTGAGACAGATTTGTTTGTTATTCTCTTGGCAGTTCAAGGGATATTCAGTACCTTTCTCCAACACCACAAGTCAAAGACATTAGTTTTTCTTCTGCCATACAACTTTCAGATGCAATGAAACAAATGAAAATATGACTCAGATCAGACACATCTTAGATGTATTGATGGACCTATTCCAACTAGTTGGTTAGATGACCAAATTCCAATTTTCTTCACCAGACTGGTGAGCACATCCAGGGTTGAATTTGTTTGTTGAAACATGTCAGTTTGTGTCCCATCAATTCCTGGGCTCTTATTTTAGCTAACACATTCAATGCTGCTTTAATTTCTTCATCACCATTGGTTCCAGATGATAGGGTACTTCTGGAAATGGTTTCACGTCAATTATTTTTGGTACAGTGACTCTGTGTATTGCTTCCATCTTGTTTTGATGCTTCCTAAGTAATTCAAGATTTTGCCCATACCATCCTTCAATATTGCAACTCCAACCTCAGATTTGTTTTTCGGTTCTTTAGACTTGAGAAATGCTGAGCGAATACTCCCCCTTTTTGTTTCCCAGCTCCCCCTCTTTACATATTTTATTATGTAATATTTGCTTTGTCATTTCTAGCTGCCCTTTAAAATCTTCTGTTTGTATTTTTTTTCTTCCCTTTATTTTGGCTTCTTGTTATTCAAGTACAATTTTCAGAGTCTCGTGTGCCATCCATTTTGGTCTGTTATTTATCTCCTCTATTTGTAATGACCTTTTACTTTCTTCCTGGACAATGTCTTTGATGTTATCCCATAGCTCGTTTGATCTTCAATCATTAGCATTCAGTGCCTCAAAGTAATCATTCAGATTATCTTTAAATTTAAGTGAGATAGACTAAAGGTCATATTTTGGTCCTTGCAGATTTGTTATCATTTTCTTCAGCTGCAATTTGAATTGTACATGAGTAATTGGTAGTTAACAGTTTTAGTTTACTTGGCTCCACAGTCAACACTCTTGGTAACAGCAGCCAGGAAATCAAGAGACTAATTGCTTTGGGAAAGTCAGCTGTGAGGGACCTCTCAAGAGTACCGAAGAGCAATGACATCAGGCTGAAGACTAAGGTGTGCCTGATCCTAGCTATAGTCTTCGCAATTACGTGCTATGCATCAAGAGTTGGACGGTGAATAGGGATGATAGAAAGAGAATTGATGCCTTTGAGCTCTGGTGCTGGAGAAGAGTGTTGAATATACCATGGGCTGCTAGGAGAACAAACAGGTTTGTCCTGGAGAAGGTGAAGCTGGAATCCTCCTTGGAGTCAAGGATTCTGAAGCTTCGTCTGACATACTTTGGGCATGTTGCAAGGAGGGACTGGTCCTTGGAGAGGGACATCATGTTTGTATTTTATAAAATTAATCGTCACTGATCTATGCCCACTATTACCCTGTCTTTTCAGGTCCTCATTGGATCCTTCCTAATTCTTTCACCAGAGTGGAAGGGCGGCAAAGGAGAGGAAGACCTTTGATGAGATGGATCGATTCTGTGTGTGGAGTGGTGGGAATGAGTGTGCTTGAGATGGCTAGGTTGGCACAGGATAGAACGGCATTTAGAGCTCTTGTACATAGGGTCGCTATGAGTTGCAAGCGACTCGATGGCACATAACAATAACAACAACAACAATTGGTGTTTTGTTCTACAGTGAGCACCTGATCTGGTTTTGACTGCTGCTATTGAGCTTCTCCAATTATTAATTTCCCAGATACAGTCCGTCCAATTTCTGTGCAGTCCAGTAGGTGAGATCCATGTGTATAGCTGCAACTTGTGTTTCTTACAAAAGGTATTTGCAATGCATTGATTACACAGAATTTAACCAATCTCTAGTTTCTAATTTCTCTTATCATGACCATAATTTCTGACTACCAGTCCTTTTTGTTTCAAGTTATTATTGTTGTTAAGTGCCATCGAGTCACAGGCAACTCATAGCGACCCTATGAAGGAGAGTCCTCGATGCTTGGGTGCCTTTCATCCTCTCTCCAGGTTCATAGGGTTTCCAGAGGCAAACTATTATGGAAGTGGACGCCACTCCTCCTTCCACGTTTGTTTAATTGGGGAGCTCCACCCCACTCTCAGTCCGCACTGGGTAGCCAACCATTAACGCATTTGACACATCCGTGTCACAGTGTTCAGCCTCACAGCAATCACAAGTGACTGCGGGACGGCAACTTGTACACCAGGGCTATACAACCTAGAGGAATGTCTGAACAAAAACAATTAAAGACTGGCCTGGGGACTGGAGGCCCGAGGGCCCTTTTGGGATTGAAGCCGCTGGTGCCTTCAACCCAAGCCCAAGCGTGGCTTCCCTGGCTCTTGGAAGCAGAGTCGCCTT
>NW_006399857.1:1425255-1483439 GCF_000299155.1 Elephantulus edwardii
GGCAAACTATTATGGAAGTGGACGCCACTCCTCCTTCCACGCTTGTTTAATTGGGGAGCTCCACCCCACTCTCAGTCCGCACTGGGTAGCCAACCATTAACGCATTTGACACATCCGTGTCACAGTGTTCAGCCTTACAGCAATCACAAGTGATTGCGGGACGGCAACTTGTACACCAGGGCTATACAACCTAGAGGAATGTCTGAACAAAAACAAAGACTGGCCTGGGGACTGCAGGCCCGAGGGCCCTTTTGGGATTGAAGCCGCTGGTGCCTTCAACCCAAGCCCGAGCGTGGCTTCCCTGGCTCTTGGAAGCAGAGTCGCCTTTCTCCAGAGACCACCATGACACAACACAATTCCCACTGAGTATGACTCGTAGTAACCATATGAACAACAGATCTGAACTCTGTCCTATCCTGTGCATCCTTTTACAATCTCTGATATACTTGAACCCGTTGCTACAGTCACTGTGTCAGTTTATCTGGTTGAAGTGCCTCCTCTCTTTTGCTTACTTCCAAGCTTTCCAAGTATGATATTCTCCAAGGCATAGCCTCTTCTAGCACCATGTCCAACATGTGAGAGACGAAGCTTTATCATCTTTGCCTCCAAGGTGCACTCTGGCTACACTTTCTCTGAGACATATTTGTTTACTCCTTTGGCACTCCATGGGATCTTCAATACTCTTCTTCATCACCACAGCTCAAAGATGTCAATTTTTCTTCTGTTTTTCTTATTCATTATCTAACTCTCATGCATAGCAAGTGATTGAAAAGATAACAATCTGAATCAGGTGTCCTCAAATGGACATCATTGTTCCTCTGTAATTTGGAGAGGTCTCTGACTGAAAACTTTCCCAGTGCAATGTGTCTTCTGATCTGACTGCTGGCACCAGGGGTGTTGATTATGGACCCAACTAAGATGATGTCAGCCCTCAGTATGGCTTATATCTCAATGTCAAGAAAACAAAAATTCTCAATAGATAACATCATGATAGGTGGAGAAAAGATTAAAATTGCCAACTTTTCCCAATTCGTAAGTACTTAAATATGATTATGAAAGGATTATTTACCTTTTTAATTTATTAAATATCCTCTGGGTGTAAAGATAGACTAAGAAAAGTATCTTCATTTTTTTAATGAAACTTAGACCTTTTTGCAATGCCTTATTCACTCATCGCCTTTGAGTCATAGTTGAACTTCCATTGGGCTTTTGGAAGCTTGAAAAGCCTCAAGGATGAACCGAGTGGATCCATATTTCTCTCCTGGAGCTGCCGGTGTATTCCAGCAGTTAGAAAGGTGCCACTTTTATGTCAGCAGTGAAACTCCATAAGGTCTGTGCCACCAGAGCTGCCTGCAATGAGGCTGTTGAAAAGCAAGTATGCAACTTGTGCAGAGAGTGGCAAGCCTCTATTTAGGATTCCAAAATAAATCAAAATTGAGGAGTTGTAAAACCAATGGAAAGCAGAAATCTACATACTAAAAGGAATCTACATATAAATGAAAAGTATATTAGAGAGCTGATGTAAAGGGATTAAACTGAGCCCAGGAAGTGAATGCACCTGATTTGCAATCTTAGTTTCCTTCTCAAGTTACTTTCTGACCTACAGGCAATTTTCTAACCTTTGTGACTTTTAAATTTCTTCTTGAGAGAGAAGATTTCCCTTGCCTCTTTAATTTTATCATATTTGATTGTTTGAGGTCCTGTGTTTTGAGATCTTTAAGCTGTAAAATGTTACTTCTAATGAGCTGTGGAAGGCACATGGGCCCCTTTGAAACTTTCAGTACTGTCGAAACCAATGCAGTGAAGTAGAACCCTCTCCCAGTGTTTCTGTATAGCCATTGCTCATTATTGGTAAATATTCATAAATCTGCTATCATGAAAATGAAACAGAATGTCTCAAAATTACTTTTGGGGAATGAAGAAGGCCCTGAAGAGTGAACTAAAAGGATATATTTCATTTTCAGATTTGGAATGAAGAAAGTGTTCTTTTGTCAAGAGGTGAAATGCTTTGCTCTGGAGAAGAATTCCAAGGGACTGGGAAGATTGTGTTCAAGGCAATGCTTGCACACTGGGGACAGAGAGTATGTTCTTGTCACACTAGAGTCAGGTCCATCTGAGGGTCCTGATGACAGCCTTTTGGGAGTTCTCAGCAGCTAAAAGGCACTTGTTGGCATTGACTACATGTTGGATTATGTTTTCTCAAAACTTCTTGTTACCTCTCATTCGAGGTGGAGGGCTTTGAGGATTTTCTTGAGGCAGATACACATTTATTAAATGCCTCTCTTGGGTAAAGGAATTCTGATGGTATAGTGGGTTACAAGTCAGAGTGTCAACTCAAAGGTTGCTCGTTCAAATCCATCACTTATTCCTGTGATACAACTTGTGCAGCTTTCTCCTTTAAAGATTTACAGCCTCAGAAACATACTGGAGAGTCCCTTGAAAAATGCTGGAGAGTTTTGATGGCAGTGTGTTTGTTTCTTTTTTTCTCCTCTTGGGTAAGACGTCCCCTGGTGGTCCCATTTAGAGGCTCCTCTGAAGAACAGCAAAAAAGGCCACCACTAGAAATTCAATGGAGGGAGCACAGTTATGCCCCAACACATAGGAGTTAACACTCATAAGAAGTGGATTGATGGCAATCATTTCTTTGATTTACTTCTGTGTGAGAAAGTCTGAGGGACCCTGCAGATGTAACAAATAGACACGTATGATCATACCGTTGAGCATATTTAATGTTTACAGGTAAAAGGTTATTGACAGCAATTACATCTGAAAAGAGGTGACAAATGTAGCTTCTAGCGTTGCCATACTATTCTCTAGCTTTCACTGCCATCGAGTCATAACCCATCTCTGGCTTCCCAGAGCCTATGAATAGCATGGAAGAAGATTGCCCATCTTTCTCCCAAGAAGTAACTGGTAGACTCAGCCAGCCTGCCTTTGTATTGTCAGAGCAACTCTTTACTGACTAGGCCACTAAAGCACCATTGTCTTTGATGTCCAAACACCCCTCTTCTCCTGCCATTATTTCCATGTAGGCAAATTTAGAATTTGGAGTTAAGGGCAAAGCAATTAAACAATATTGGATAATTGATGAAGGTGATGTGTTTAATCAGTTGCTGTTTCCAGGGAGAGACTTCTGTTCTTTGGAGTCACTTAAGGAGAACTATAATCTAGGAAATGAGAAGCATCAGCAATATTTGCAGTTGTGGAATGCCAAGGTCAGAAAAGGGGGGGAAATCTGCACGGACACTCTTGTCACTGATTTCAAAGGAGCTCATTCTTAGGGTTATTAGCTGCCTCAATTTACAACGCTCTGTACTTGTGAGCACCAAATGCTCATTACAAAAAATTAAAGAAGCGTGGAGCTGAGATTTGAGTTATATTCTGGATAATAGATTTTGGAACATGCTTCATACTGTTAAGATTAACCTGACCTTACAATGAATAACATTTTCCTATGAGTGTGGAATCTCAGTCACAATACCTGTTTCAGTGAGTAAGAGAAGAACAGAAACACTCCTTTGTCTTTTTTTTCTGTAGTGATGCCTGGTAGGAGGCAAAATTGTTGGGAATCACAGTCTCCATCTCTCTCCTTGGGCTTTCTAAGTCCCCAAGATCTTAACCACTTTCATTCTGTCTGAATCTTTCTTTAGGAAGAAAAGAGTTTCAGCTTTAAAAGATGAATAAAAGTTTAATGGCTTTCCAAAAAGTCAAATAAAAAAGTTCTAAAGGCAGATCTCCAGGGATTGTGGATGAGGATTTGAGAGGTGGCTGGTAACGATGCTGTAAAGGTGATAATTTGCTATGCTCTTGGACAAAGCTTGCTTTTTGCAAACACTTGCTACCTGGTTTCCCTATGTTGTTATTGAGTATTGCCGAGTGAACCCGCCCATAGTTGACTCTCCAGTGGGTTTTCAGAGGCAGCAAATTACCCAGGGTGAGATTGCCCATCCTTTCACCTCAAAGTGGCTAGTAGTTTTGAACTGTGTGCCTTTGAGGTTGCAGCATACCTTCTTACCACTAGGCTACCAGAGCTCTGATTTGCCTATACTCTCTCATTCCAAACCAACCTACACATAGGTGCTTAGGAAGAACAAATACAAAACCCAAACAAACTGCATTAAAAATGTACTTTTATTAAAATTTCCATTGTTATATTTGGTTGTTGTTAGGTGCTGTTGAGTCAAGTGTAACTCATAGCAACCCTATGAACAATAGATCTGAACCTTCTCCTATCTTGTGCTAACCTCAAAATCTCTGACACACTCAAATTCATTGCTGCAATCATTATGTCAAATCACAAATTGTCTGGTAGAGAGCTTTCCTCTCTTGCTCACCCTTCATCTTTCCAAGCACAATGTCCCTCCCCAAGGATTAGCCTCACCTAGCAACATGCCCAATGTATGTGAAAAAAAGCTCTAAAAAAAGAGCAAGGGCCACGTGTGGATGAACGTATCTGGCCTTTACTAACTTCACAAAGAGGGAATGTCCCTGGCAATTTTAGCAACACAAAACCAATTCCCATGAGGTCAGACATGTACTCCACACTCTTTCTAGACACTCTATGAACAATAGATCTGAACCCTATCCTATACCATGTCATCCTCACACTTTCTGACAAAGTAGAACTCACTTTAGCAGTCACTGTGTTAATCCACTTGGTCAAAGGTCTTCTTTTCCTTTGCAGATTCTATGCTTTCTCAAGCATCGTGTCCCTCTTCAAGGAATAGCCCTTCCTAGCAACATGCCCAAAGTATGAGAGATGAAGCTTTATCATCTTTGCCTCTAAAGAGTACTCTAGTTGCACCTTCTCCAAGACATATTTGTTTGTTCTTTTGTCAGTCTATGGATGTTCAGAATTCTTCTCCAACACCAAAGCTCAAAGACATTAATCTTCTGTCATCCTTATTGAATGCCCAGCTCTCAGATGCACAGCATGTGGTCTGAAAGATCATGGACTGAATCAGATGTATTTTACTTCTCAAACTAACATAATTGTTGTTGTTGTTATCGTTGTTAGGTGCCCTGGAGTCAAGAACGACTCATAACAACTCTTTGAACAAACGATCTGAAGCCTCATCTATCCTGGTTCCTGATGCACACAAGAGCCCATTGCAGCAGTTACCATGTCAATCCACCTAGTTGAGGCTCTTCTCCTTTTTCAACCCTTTACCCTTCTCAGAATCATGTCCTTCTCCAAGGAATAGCACCTCCTAGCAACATGCCCAAAGTATGTGGGGTGAAGAGTCATCAATATTATCTCCAAAGAGCACTCTGACTTTACCCTCTCCAATAAATAGTTGTTCATTCTCTTGGCTGGCTGTGGGATGTTCAGTGCTTTTCTCTAACACAGAACTCAAAGGTGTCAATTCTTTTCCTGCCATCCTTATTCACTATCCAGCTCTCAGATGCATAGCAAGTAATCAGAAAGACCATGGCCCAAATCAGACACACCTTAGTCCTCAAACTGACATATTATTACTCCTCAATAATTTGTAGAGGTCCCTAACTGCAGGTTTTCCCAGTACAATGCATCTCCTTATTTACTGACTGCTGGTACCAAGGGTATTACTTGTGGATTCAGCAAGATTAAGCTGTTCACAGTTTCAGTCTCCTCTCCATACATTATGACACTATCAATCTAGCTGTAAGAATATTTGTTTTCTTGACATTGAGATGTAATCCATATATGAACACTGCATTCCTTGATGTTCTGCACCAAATGCCTCAAGTCCTCCTCATTTTCAGCAAGCATGTTTATGTCATCTGCATAAAGCAGGCTGTTGATGAGTCTCCTTCCAATCCTGATGCCACACTCCTATTCATAGTGTCCATCTTCTCAGATAATTTGCTCAGCATAAAAATTGAATAGGTGTGGAGAAAGAATACAATTCTGACACATTCTTTTCTCAATTTTAAATCATTCAGTGTTTCCCTGCTCTGTTTGTACAATAGCCTCCTGGTCCAGGTCCAGGTTCTGCATGAGCACAATTAAGTGCTTTGGAGTTCTCATTCTTCTCCATGTGAGCCATAACTTGTTATGATCCATACAGTTAAATGTTTTTGCATAGTCAATAAGCACAAATAGACATTCTTCTGGTATTCCTTACTTTCAGCCAGGATACATCTGACATTAGCAATGATAGCCCAGATGTTACGGCCTCTTCTAAATCCCAAATGAACTTCTAGTAGTTCTACGTACTGTTGGAGTGGTTTTTGAATGATCTTCGGCAGTATTTTGCTTGCATGTGGTATCAATGATATTGTTCAATAGTTGGTTTTGACTACTGACATCATTACTATTCAATAATTTCAAGAGGTCCCTCGCTGCAGATTTCCCCAGCACAATATGTCTCCTGATTTCCTGACTACTGGTACTATCTAAAGAGGAGAATATAAAATATTGGAGCACATGACCACACACATCTCTCTGAAAGGGCCAGAGAGAGTGAGAATAATATAGGCTTTTACAACCCCAGAGCAGAAAGGAGACAAAAAGCCTGTAGCCCAGCCCCAACTTGCCTATAGAGGCCCAGGAACATCAAGAAGTTCTTTTTTTACTGTTGTTGTTGCAGACGCATAGACTCACAGTTATAGTACCAACTATGAAGTTTATTAGGGAAGTGAGTATGTGGGGGGCAAAGAATATCTCCCAATACAAATCCAGGTGTTAGCTAAGCAGTCTCAAGGTACAATTAGTCCAGCTTCCATTTCAGTTCAGCAATCAAATCCAAATCATTCAATAAAGTTTGCCTTGGAGTAGTTATGACCAACTCATCCAGAAAGGTCTGCCTCAGAGAAGTTATAAGTCAGCATCTGGCAAGCATCTTCAAACATCTGGCAAAAACAGCCAAACTATGGTCAGCATAAATTCAAGAAGCCTCAGGTCACACCTTATCACTATATTTTCACAGCAACATCAAGTCTCTCCACCACTAGGGTGTCACCATCACTAGGTCTTGCCGCCACAAACCTTCCTCACCTGCTGCTCAGTGTGGGAAGCACTCTTAGACTTATCCTAGCTCCACAGCTGATGCTAATTTCAAGACCATGTTAATTTGTAAGACCATGTGTCTGTAGATAGGGTAACAGGTGAACAGAGACAGCTAATGGCTAAAAGTAATGAACTTTTAGGCTAACACCACAGGTAACAAGAGTGTTGATTGTGGACCTAGATAAGTGAAGTTTCTGACAGTTTCAATCTTTTCTTCATCTATCATGACATTGCCTATTGGTCCAATGTCAAGAATTTTTATTTTCTTGATGTTGGGATGCAATCCATATTAAAGGCTATATTCTTTTATCTACAACTAGTTCTTCAAATCCTCCTCACTTTCAGCAAGCAAGGTTGTGTTGTTTATATAATGTAGGTTATCGATGAATCTTCCTCTAATCTTGATGTCACATTCCTCTTCATAGAGTCTAGCTTTTTGAATAATTTGCTCAGTGTGCAGATTGAATAGGTGTGGAAAAAGAATACAACCCTGATACACTCTGTTCTTAATTTTAAACCATGTAGTGCTCCTTTAGGGAGCATTGCTGGCCAGTGGCAAGAAGCTGTGCTGCAATCCCAAAGGCACATGGTCTGAATCTACCATCTGCTCCTTGGGAGAAGGATGGGAAATCTCTTCCTGTGTGATTAACTGCCTCTGACAAGAGGGTAAGTTATGAGTTTGTTCTGACTGTACAGTACACAACAACAATGATAAGGTTTCTTTGTTGTGTTCTCACAACCGTCTCTTGGTCTAGGGGTAGGTTTCTCATGAACACAGTTAAGTGCTCTTACATTTTCATTCTTCTCAGTGTTAGCCATAATTTGTTATGATCCCCACCATCGAATACCTTTGCATGCAGTCAATAAAGGATACACATTCTTCTGGTATTCTTTACTTTCAGCCAGGATCCAACTGACATCAGAAATGATCTCCCTGCTGCCATAGGCTCATCTAAGTCCTGGCTAAACATATAGCTGTTCCCTCACCACGTACTGTTTTAGTGTATTTGAATGATCTTCAGCAGTATTTTACTTGTTGTTGTTGTTATTGTTAAGTCATAGATGACTCATAGAGACCCTATGAATGAAAGACATGAACACTTGTGTAATTTTCATAATTTCTCCAAGTTCACAGGGTTTCTGGAGTGAAGCTGTTTCGGAAGTGGATGCCATTCCTGTTTCCAAACTTGTTTTACTCGTATGTGATGTTAATGATATTTTTTTGATTGATTTCTACATTCTGTTGGATCACCTACTATATATAGTTTATTTATCCATTCATCTGTTGATGAGAATTTAGATGGTTTCTACCATGTTTCCTACAAATTATTTTGCAGTAAACACTGATGCATCTATTTCTGCTTTCATTGCTGCTTCCAAATCCTTGAATATATTCCTAGCTGTAGATTTTTTTGGTCAATTCTGGTCGTCTAGTTGTCAGAAGCCACACTATCTTCTAGAAAGCATATAGTTTGGCTTCCCCAGCTGCTCTACGAGTGAAATATGGACAAACTTCTCCATGTGAGTAACTGCTTCTGAAAACCCACTGGAGAGTCAGCTATGGATTGGTTCTGACTCAGTGGCACACAACAACAACATGATAATTCTACAGAAAGCTCTGGTGGTAAGGAGCTGTGCTGCCAACCCAAAGGCATATGATTCAAATCCACCAGCTTCTCAGTGAGAGAAAGATGGATAATCCCATCCAGTGCTATTAAGTATATATAAAAATAACAAGTGCCATGTGGAGACAGCCATGTCTGATTTTTATCAACTTCACAAAAGGGAACAATCCCCTCAACAGTACCAATAACCTTGTCAATAGCATCAATGGCACAAAACCAATTTCCATGAGGCCAGACATGCACCTCCATGCTCCCATATATTGTTCTACTCATTTCAACACCAATCATACTGCTTTGCTGGGTCTGAAAGCTGATGTGACAATTCACAGACTGCACAGAACCACATTAGGGAATTTAGTCCAGGTAAGTAGCAGAATAGTCAGGATAGCTCCCTAAATGTGCTAACAGACACCTTAGCCTTGAGTCTCATGGCTGTAAGCCAGTGCTATGAAGTTTCACTCTTGCCAACATTGTCCCCCTATCCCTCAGTCTTAGCCAACATTACAAAGTTCTCGGTCTTAGCCGACATTACAAAGTTCTCCGTCCTGTGAGTTATGGACTCCCACCCCACGTTGTCAAACAAACTTGGGCAAAGACTTTTAACTCTGGTTCTAATGGTATAGCAACCCCAAGGTAGCTCCATCTCACATCAAGTTCCACAATGACTGCTCTTTTCTTGGTGTTAAGGTTTCTTTTCAAGTGGCGAGGAGAGATCTCTATCTTCTTCACTGCTGAAGGAAGATCTAATTTGGAGGTTATTGTTGTTATGTGCCATCAAGGCACCTGTGACTCACAGCAGCTCTATGTACAGCAGTTCTGAACCCTGCTCTATCCTGAGCCAATCTTACTAATTCCAACACACCTACCCTCATTACCCCAGTTACTGTATCAATCCATTTCATCTGGGGTCTTTCTCTCCTGCAGTGTCCTTCCACCCTTCCAATCATGATGCCCGTCTCCAAGGACCAGTCCCTGCTGGCCACGTACCCAAAGTATGTGAAACAAGAACTTCAAAATCCTAGCCTCTAAGGAGGGACTTGGTTTCACCCTCTCCAAGACAGACTGATTTGACAGTCCGTGGTATGTTCAAGACTCTTCTCCAGTACCACAGTTCTAAGGCATCAATTATTCTCTTGTCATCATTAGTCATTGTCCAGCTCTGATGCATAGCAAGTAATTGCGAAGATCATGACCTGGATTAAGCACACCTTAGTCTCTAGACTAGCATTGTTGCAAGTACTTCAGGTCTTTTTCAGTTTCAACAAGGTTGAGTCACCTGCATAATGTAGGTTGTTGATGAGTCTTCCTCCTATCCTGATGCCACATTTTTTCTTATGAAGCCCTGCGTCCTGAATGATCTGTTCTGTATATAGATTGAAAAGTATGGAGACAGGATGCATACCTGGCAAACTCCTTTCCTGATTTGAACCATGCAGTGTTTCCCTGCTCTGTTCTGAGGACTGCTTCCTGGTCCAGGTATAGGTTTCACATAAGCACAATGAAGTATTCTGGGATTTACATTCCTGTCAAGGTTAGCCACAATTTGTTGTGATCCATACAGTCTGATGTCTTTACATAGACAACGACATACTGATACTTCTGGTACTCTTTGCTTCCTGCCAAGATCAATCTGACATTGGCAATAATGTCTCTAGTGGCACAACCTCTTCTAAATCCAGCTTGTATTTCTGGTAGTTTTGTCAATGTGTTGTTGCAGACATATCTTGATAATCTTCAGCAGGGTTTTGCCAGTGAGTAACAATAAGATTCTTTGGCTGTTGTTATGTGCCTTCAAGTTGCTTGTGATTCATAGCAACCATATGTACAACAGCCCTAAACCCTGCTCTATACTGTGCCAATCTTATTGTCTCTGACACCCATACCCTCCTTAACCCAGTCACTGAATCAATTAATGTTATCAGAATTTTCTTTCTTTCTTTCTTTTTTTTTTTTTTGCACTGTTCCTCCACCTTCTCAAGCATGATGTCCCTTTCCAGGGACTGGTCCCCCCTTGCAATATGTCCAAAGGATGTCAGACAAAACTTCAGAATTTTTGCCTCCAAGGAGCAGTCTGGTTTCACCCTTTCTGGGATGGACCTGTTTGTTCTCCTAGCAGTCCATGGTATATTTAATACTCTTCTCCAGCAACACAGCTCAAAGACATCAATTATCCTTCTGTCATCCATCTTTCTGATACGTAGCAAATAATTGCAAAGACTAAGTCCTGGATCAGTCTCACCTTAGTTTCCAGACTGACATTATTGCTCTTCAGTACTTCAGAGAGGTCTCTGACAGCAGATTTTCCCAATGCAATTAATCGTTTTATTTCCTGGCTGATAGTACTAAGAGTGTTGATTGGGGAGCCAAGCAAATTAAATTTGTTAACAGTCTCAATCTCTTCACCATCTGTCATGATGCTGCCAATTATCCCAGTGGTGAGAATATTTGTGTTCTTGATGTTGAACTCCAATCCATATTGAAGACTGAAGTCCTTGACCTTCTGCAACAAGCGCTTAGGTCCTCCTCAGTTTCAGCAAACAAGGTTGTGTCATCTGCATAATATAGATTGTTGAGTCTTCTTCCAATCCTCCACATTTCTCCTCATGAAGCCCAGCCTCCCGAATAATCTGTTCTGCATATAGACTGAAAAATATGGAGTTAGGACACATCCATGGCATACACTCTTCCTAATTTTGAGCCATGCTATGTTTTCTTGCTATGTTCTGACAACTGCATTTTGGTACCATTATCTTGGCTAGAGGTGTTACATTTACTGGTAAGACTAGCCAGTTTCCTAGTAGATTTGTGAGACCGGCCAATCTCCTTGTTGAATGACGAGAGAGGCAATCTCCTTGTGGATAGGCTAATATGCCTTACTCATGTAGTTTCTCCCATCCACATGATCAGGTCAGGTTCAGACAGCTAGGAAAGCCATACTGAAAGATAAACTCTGCATTGCCTCTGAAAACCCGATGGAGGGTCAGCTATGGTTCTGTTCTGACTCAATGGCACATAACAACAACAATAATGATGTTTCTATATTTTGTTTTTGAGCAACTATCACATTGTTTTCTTCAAAGCTGTACTCGTTTGCGTCTCTACCAGCAATGGAAACGGTTCCAATTTTCCCACATTCTTGCCGACATTTATTATTTTCTATATATATTTATTCATTCATTAATTTTATCTTAGTCACCCTAGTGTGAGTAAAATTATACCTTATTTTATTTGATTTACATTTCTTTGATAATTATTGAACATCTTTTCTGTGTGTTTTATAGTATTTTGAATGTGGGGGGTTTTATTTGTGAAATGTCTATTAGTTTCTTGCCTCCTTTTTTGATTGGATTGTCTTTTTGTTGTTTTCTGTGTATTTTGGTTATGAGATTGTTATAAAATATGTGATTTCTGAGAATATTCTCTAAGTTAGTAGCTTGTCTTTCCACTTTTTTTATCAATGAATGAAATTTTTAATTTCTTAATATTTCATTTATTTATGTATTTTTGCTATTTGTGCCTTATTATCTACATTATATTGCAATCCACTGCACAATATATTTTGTTACAAATTACTGGATAGTATAATCAATTGGATTTCCAAGGCTATAAATCTTAGTGGGAGCAGACTGCTCATTTTTCTCACTTAGAGTGAATGATGCATCCAAAGTGCTAATCTTACAGGTTGTTGTTATATGCTGTCGAGTGGCCTGTGACTCATAGCGACCCTGTGTAGAAGAGCCCTAAATCCTGCTCTATCCTGTGCCAACCTCACTGTCTCTGACACACCTATTCCCATTACTCCAATCACTGAATCAATCCATCTCATCTAGGGTCTTTCTCTCTTGCACTGTCCCCCCAATCTCTCAAACATGATGTCCCTCTCCAAGGACTGATCCCTCCTTGTAACATGTCCAAAGTATGTCAGACAAATCTTCAGAATCCTTGCTTCCAAGGAGCAGCCCAGTTTCACCCTCTCCAGGATAAACCTATTTGTTTTCCCAGCAACCCGTGGTCTATTCAATACTCTTCTCCAGCACCACAACTTGAAGGCATCAATTCTCTTTCTATCATCCCTAGTCACTGTCCAGTTCTCCGATGCATAGCACACAATTGTAAAGACTATGGCCCGGATCAGGCACACTTTAGTCTCCAGCCTGACGTCATTGCTCTTCAGTACTCCGGAGAAGTTCCTGACAGCTGACTTTCCCAATGCAATTCGTCTCTTGAATTCCTGGCCTTTAGTACCAAGAGTGTTGTCTGTGGAGCCAAGCAAACTAAAACTGTTAACTATCTCAATCTCTTCACCACCCATAAGGATGCTGCCAATTGGCCCAGTAGTGAGAATCTTACAGGTAGTAATGTGATTTGTTTCTCACTACATGTCTAGAAGTCTTTATATTACGGGTATTATTTTTTATGTCCTTGTTATATTTGTTATTATATTGTGGTGTTGTGTACGATAGAGTGGGAACTGATCCATAGCTGACCCTCCAGCAGATTTTCAGAGGCTGTTAATTGCATGGGAGGAGATTTCCCATCCTTCTCTGGGAGATCAGCTGGTGGCCTTGAACCAGATGCCTTCAGGATTGCAGCACAGCTTCTTGCCACTAGGCCACCAGAGCTCCATTTAGAGAATCTTTTATTCAAACCTAAGCCTAGTAACTTGTCCCTGCACATTTTTCTAAAAATAGTTTGGCTTCAAAGTTCTTGTTTAGATCTTTAGACATTTATTTTTTTTCTCCCCATGATATGAGATCTGGGTGCAGTTTCATTTTTCTGTATTTGGAAATTCAATTTTCCCAATACCACTTATTGAGAAGACCCTTCTTTCCCCATTAAATGGCTTTAGCACTCTTGTAAAAAAATCAGTTGACCATAGGTGTGAGGATTAATTTCTAGACTCTCAATTCTAATTTATTGGTCTATGTGTCTATTATCTGTTATCATACAAATACCAAACTTTCATTATCGTACCTACATAATGTGTTTGAAAATGTATAAGAGGTTTAAGTTCTCTTACTTTATTGCCTTCAAGAGTGCCTTAGTTATTTGAGGGTCTTTATTGTTTTTTTCTGTGATCCTCTACAGCAAACATTTTAAGTCCTCCTCATATTCAGCAAGGAAAGTGTGTCATCTCCATAATGCTAGTTGTTGATGATTCTTTCTCTTATCCTGATGCCATATTCCTCTTCATTATGCCAAGCCTCTTGAATCATTTGTTCTGAATACAGATTGTATGCAGGCTATGTAGAAATAAGACAACTCTGATGCACACCTTTCCTGATTTCAAAGTATGCAGTGTTCTTTTTCTCTGTACAACTGCAGGCTTCAATATGAGTTACATCAACATTAAGAAAGCAAAAATCCTTATTACTGGGTCAATAGGCAATATAATGATAGATGTAGAATATATCAAAATTGTCAATGATTTAATTTGCTTGAATTCACAATCAACACTCTTGCCACCAGCTGGTAGGAAATCAAAGTGTATATTGCATTGGGAACTCTCCAACATGAAGAGCAATGATGCCAGTTTGAAGAGTAAGGTACACCTGATAAAAGTAATTATTTTTTCAGTTACTTGTTCTGCCGCTAAAAGTTATACAATGAGTAAGGGTGACAGAGAAAGAATTCATGCCTTTGAGTTGTGGCAATGAAAAAGAGTACTGAATATTCCATGGGCTACCAAATGGACATTCAGGTATATCCTGGAAAGCCAGGAGACAAGGATAGGGAAACTTCATCTCATATATTTTGGACATATTGTTAGAGAAGGGCCAGTCCTTGGAAAGCCAAGTCATGATTGGAAAGGTATAGGTCAAATAAGGAAAGAAAGATTTTCAAAGATGGATTGACACAGAGACTGTTACCGTAGGTTCAAGTATGTCAAAGGTGGTCAGGATGGCACAAGACCAGGCAAGGTGTAGATTCATCATTTATAGAGTCGCTATGAGTCAAAACAGTCTTGATGACACTTAACAACGACAACAATTGTTTTTCTAATTGTAATCCAAATAAACACATTTCTCATAATTTACTGGGCTTCCTACCTCCGCCAAAAAATTTGTTGTTTTATTGACTATCTTTCTTAGTCAAAATAATTGTGTCTTGGACTTTTTTGTCATGATTTATGTGCCTCAAGTCTAGCCATTTTATCTCTAAAATCCTTTGCCCACTCTTCCAGCAGTACAGATACATTTGCTCAGCAAAGCATATCTAAAAGCTTACTTTCCACTCTAGCATATTCTAATCCAATGTGTAGAGAAGGAGAATAATAAACCATTATTAACAATTCTTTTGAGTAATTTCTGGCCAGAAAACTTTTTGCTTATGTCTGGAAATCCTTACTTTATTGTTTAAATTAATTTGGTGTTTTATTTTTTTTTTGTCCATATAATTTGGTGTTTTTTACTTCTTTCTGTTTTCTGAGGCTATTAGAAAAAAAGGCTTCTCACTCTGTTCCCTTAGAAGTCTTTCATGAACTCAAAACTTGTTATAAAATGACCTTTTAACCTGTTCTCCCATCTAAGTACTCTACAGGTTTTTCTTTGCTCTCTTTTTATAGTGAAAATACTTTTCAAACTTTTAATTGTTATCTGTAACTTTATTTTTATATCAAACCCAGACAGAAATACCATATTTCATTGAATCTAAGATGCACATTTACCTTCATATTTTAACATGTAAAAATTTAACATTTATCAGAATTTACCTTATAGCTGATGACAGCTTGCAATTACAAATGGCAACTTTTTTTTCACTCTTTGTGATAATTATAATGAAAATATGTCTTCCATGGCAGAAAAAAGACAGAGGAACTGTGCTAGAGGAAAGGAAATGAAAGCTATATGACAACCAAATACACTGGGTGATTCTTGGTGAGATCTAAGTTTTTTTTTTTTAAATAATAAAACCAAAACAAAGAGCAATAAGTAGAACTATGAGTATACAATAATGTTAAGTTAGAGTATGTTACATTTCTGAGGTGTTATGATGTGCTTATATAGGAATTTATCCTGCTGTTGTGATGTGTGCTACAGATTTTAGCAATGAAATGTCATGGGATCTGCCTGTAACTTTCAGTTTTTGTAAAATAAATGCCAAAATAATTTTTTGTTGTTGAAAATGTACACAATAATACTAATAACAATTTCTACAAGAACAATTCAGTGACATTATATATACAAGTTATACATCATTCTTACCCTTGTTTTCTAAATAGTTCCTCGCCCATATAACCTCACTCATCAGTAATCTTCATTTTTAACTTTACAAGTTATTGTTGTTGGGTGCTGTCAAGTCAAGTATGGCAAGTAGTTGTTGTCAATTTGATGTATTGTAAATAGTTCTTTAAAAGAGAGTAAGTCTCAAAGCAGATATTCTTTATAATGTAGACTCTGTGAGTAATGAAGAGAGCCTGTACTTGAGTCTTAGTTATTTGGTTCTGCTATAATAGAAATATCACACTTCCAGTTGTTGCATTGAGTTGGAATTGATCCATAGCTGAACCTCCAGCAAGTTTTGTTCTCTGACAATTGTGATGTTGTTATGTGCCATCAAGTTGAAATCAACTCATAGGTGACCCTCCAGTAGATTTTTAGGGACTGTGAATTGCACAGAGAAGGTTTTCTATCTTTCTTTGAACCACCTGTCTTTGGATTGGCAGAAAAACTTCTCACCATTTGGTCATAAAAGCTCCTTTTTACAGTTAGAAGGCTAGAAGCTTGGTTAAATTGTTTTGCTAGAATCTGCACTCACGGAAGCAACACTCACATTCAAGAGAGCAAAAGATGTGTTGTTAATTGTTAGTTACCCTCAAGTCAGAATCAACTGCAGCTGATCCTTCAGTTGGCTTTCAAAGGCTATAAATCATATGGGAGAAGACAGCTCAACTTTCTTCCTTGGAGCAGCTGGTGGATTAAAATAGCCTGCGTTGGGGTTAGTAGTGCAACTCCTTACCCACTGGACTACTAGAGCTCCCTTAAAGATGTGTTATGTTTGACAAATCTAAGCAAAGCACTTCTGAAAAACAAAAATAGAGTAGAGGCATAGTACTCCCTGGCCCCACAACCTACAAAACAGCGGTAGTAACCGACACAGCATGGTACTGGTGCAATGATAGGCACATATACCAATGGAACTAAATTGAGAACCCAGAAATGGGCCTCCTAGCTATCTATGGTCAACTGATATTTAATAAGGAAATAAAACCTATGAAATGGGGAAATTACAACCTCTTCAACAAATGGTGCTGGCAAAACTGAACTGCTACCTACAGAAAACTGAAACAGTACCCATATCTCACAATATACACAAAAATCAACTCAAGGTGGATCAAAGGCCTGAGAGTAAAGCCCTAAACCATAAAGTTCATCAGAGACAAACTGGGATCAATCTTAGATGACCTAGTCTATGTTATAAACAGACTACCAAATACAGCCAGAAATGCACAATCTGGAGAGGATAAAATTGATAATTGGGACCTTCCAAAGATTAAATCCCTGTGCACATAAAAAACTTTCTCCAACAGAGTGAAAAGAAAATGTACTGACTGGGAAAAAAACATTTGGCAATACCATTTCAGACAAGAATCTCATATCATAAGTTTATAGAATCCTAGTGGGCTTCCATAAGAAAAAGACTGATAACCCAATTATAAAATGGGCAAAAAACATGGAAAGACATTTTACAGAGGAAGATATTTGGATGGCCAATAGACACATGAAGGAATGCTCAAAATCACTGACAATAAGAGAGATGCAAATCAAAACCATAATGAGATACCATCTCACTCTAGTAGCAGTTTAACAGGACAACAAGAAATAAATGTTAGAGAGGATATGGTGAGATAGGAATTCTTATGCATTATTGGTAGGGTTGCAAAGCAGTAAAACTACTCTGGAATACAGTTTGTCTTTTCCTCGAATAGCTGAACATAAAAATTCCATATGACCCAGCTAGCTATTCCACTGCTTGGAATATACTCTGAGAAAATTGGAACCGAGGCACAGAGACTTGTACACCAGTGTTCACAGAAGGGTTATTCACCATCGCAAGTACATAGAAACAGCCCAAGTGTTAACCACATCAAATGGATTGAGAAATTATGGTATAATCACATGGTGGAATACTATGCAACACATAGGAGCAATGATTTTGTAAATTACTAACTAACTTAGGAGGGATTGGAGAGCATTATATTAAACGAAATAACTTAGTCACATAAAGATAAATACTGTGTAAGACCATTATTATAGACCATGTACAAGGATTCAAAAAAGGTATGGTGGGAGCCAAGGGATAAGAATGGGTGGGGTGGATGGGTGGTTAATCATAGGGTCACACAATTGGATGAGTGAGTGGAGAGAGGAATGGGTAAAATAAATAAGACCTGCATGAAAAGCAATGTATACAAACTTTGTAAGTTAACCAGCATAAAAGAAAAATTTTATCAGAAAAAACCTTATCTAGAAAATAAAAACTGTAATTTAAACATTTTTTTCTGGTTTCTCCTAAATATAAAGTACACACATTGAAAAAAAAAAAGGCCTCTCTAAAGTGCTAAAGAGAAAGGATGTTCATTGAAAGATTAAGGTACCCCTGACCCAAACCATGGCAATGTAAACTAATTAGTATGCATGTGAAAATTGAGCAATGAGTAAGAAAGACTGAAGAATAACAGATGCCTTTGAACTCTGATGCCCGTGAATCATGTTCAGTATCCCAGGGACTGCAAAAAACCCCCAAGCAAATCTATCTTGGAGAAAATGTAACCAAGAAAAGTGAGATTTGTGTCACATACGTAACCATGTTGCCAGAAGGAACTAGTCCTTGGAAAAAGACTAGTCCGTGGAAAAATAGAAGGCCTGCAAATAGAGGAAAGCCCCTCAACAAGGTGAACTGATACAGTGACAGCAGCAATGAGTTTGAATATGGCAGAGATTGTGAGGCTAGTGTAAGATAGGGTAGGGTTTTGTACTGTTGTTTACAGATTGTTTGACTAAGAGTTGACTTGATGACACCAAGTAATAACAATAGTGTTTTGGTTTAAAAAGACTTCAGTATTGTTTGGTTTTTTTTTTTTGTTTGTTTGTTTCAAGTTTAACATTATTATAAGACAATAGTTTCAAAGATTCTTCACCTCTCAGTGGATGAACATCAATTTTGGCCTTTTCTTCCCTCTGTGCCTACGTAATGGCCTTTTACTCTTTTAACTACTGGCATCCTTGATGTTCTCCCACAACTCATCTGGTCTTCAGTCATTAGTAGTGTCTTGAACCTATTCTTGAGATGGTTTTTAAATGCAGGTAGGATAGACTTGAGGTCATATTTTGGTTCTTGTAGACTTGTTTTAGTCTTCTTCAGCTTCAGTTTAAACTGATCGATTCCACAATCAGCTCCTAGCCTGGTTTTGACTGCTAATATTGAGCTTCTCCAGTGATTCTTTCCAAAGATGTAGTCAATCTGATTCCTCTGCAGTCCAACTAGTGAAGTCCATGTGTATAGTCACTGTTTATTTTTTAAAAAACATATTTGAGATGAATAAGTCATTGCACAGACAAAATTTAATCATTTGTTCTCCAGCCCCATTTCTGTCACCAAATCCGTATTTTCTAACTACCATTCCATTTTCATTGTTTCTAATTTTGCATTCTAGTCACCAATTATTATTATTGCATATTATTTATTGAACTAGAGTGTCAAGAAGTCAAAGGGAGGGGGATGCAGATATTCAAGAGCAGGAGTTAGAGAATAAAAAGAGAAGTCACTTGAGTTTTCCCAAGCTGAGAGAACTGAAAAACAAATGGACAAACACAAAAGAAAACAAATTCAAGTCTCAAGATGTAACATTGAGAGATGTTATGGGAAAAATCTTGAATGATCTAGGAAGTATCCAAATAAAAGATAATGGGAATATACAGAGTCATTGTACCAAAAA
The DNA here is from genome assembly GCF_000299155.1 of Elephantulus edwardii. NCBI lineage: Eukaryota > Metazoa > Chordata > Mammalia > Macroscelidea > Macroscelididae > Elephantulus > Elephantulus edwardii. The sequence goes on from NW_006399857.1 coordinate 1,444,811, forward strand.
GAATTGGTCAACCTTGATGTGTTTCAGGAAGTAGTATAATCAAGAGTCCATCGGAACGAAGGAAGAAGTTGAAGCTGTACTGAAGGTACTGGCACACAATAAGGGCCCTGGAATCAGTGGGATACCAATTGACATGTTTCAAGTAACAGATGCAGCCCTGGACATGCTTATGAGTCTGTGCCGAAAAATTTGGAAGACAGCTACCTGGCCCATTGACTGGAAGAGATTAATATTTGTTCTCATTCCCAAGAAAGATCATCCAACAGAATGTGGAAATTATTGAAAAATATCATTGATTTCATGTATAAGCAAAATATTGCTGAAAGTCACAGGAAAATCACGAGAGTAGGAAATTGAGAGAAGTTCAAGGTGGATTTAGTAGAGGCCATGCCCCTAGGGATACCATGCTTTTGTCAGATCTTGGTGGAAAGCAGAGACTATCAGAAGAATGTCTATTTGTGTTTTATTGATTATGCAAAGATGTTTGACTGTGGATGATAACAAACTACAGTTAACAATGAGAACATTTCATCATGAGGATCCCAGAACATTTCATCATGCTTGGAAGAAACCTAATCCTTGATGAAGAAGCTATTGTCTAAACAGAGCAAAGCAGCACTTTATGGTTTAAAAATAAAGAAAAGTGTGCATGAAGATTGTACACTTTCTTCATTCCTATTCAAACAGTATGTTGAGCAAACAGGGCTCTGTGAAGTAAAATGTGGCATCCAGGTTGGAGGAAAACTCATCAATCACCTACATTATGCAGATGACATAATCTTGCTTACTGAATGTTAGAAGAACTTGAAACACTTGCTACAGAAGATAAAAGATTTCATAACCCTTCAATATGGAGTATATTACAACATCAATAAGACAAAAATCCTTACCACTGAGCTGGTAGACAACATTATGATAAATGCAGAAAAGACTGAAATTGTCAACCATAATATTTTGCCTGGTTTCCCAATCAACTCCATTGGCACCAGCAGTCCAGAAATCAAAGAATAAATTGCATTGAGAAAGTTGGCTGTCAAGGATTTCTACAAGACACTGGGGATCAATGATGTCAGTTTGAAGACTAAAGGACAGCTGAGTTAAGCCATGGTCTTTTCAATCACTTGCTATGCACCTGAGAGCTGAACAATAAATAAGGATGACCAACAGTTGTGGTGTTGGAGAAAGGAATGAACATTCCATGGACTACCAAAAACCAACTGGATATGTCTTGGAGAAGGTGCGACCGGAATGCTTGATAGAGGCAAGGATGGTGAAGATTCATTGTACATTACTGTAATTTAGTACAACTCATAGTGACCCTGTGAACAACACAGCTGACACCTGTCCTATCCTGTGCCATCCTCACAGTTTCAGACCCACTCAAGCCAATTGCTGTAGCCACTGTGCCAATCCATCTGTTGAGAGTCTTTCTCTCCTTTGCTGTCCCTCTGCCTTTCCAAGTGTGATGTCTCTCTTCAAGGGATAGCCTCTCTTAGCGACATGCACAATGTATGTGAGACAAAACCTTGTCATTTTTCCCCAGAGGAACACTCTACCTGCATTTCCTTCAAAAAATATCTGTTCTTTCTTTTGTCATTCCATGGGATTCAGTACTCTTCTCAAACCCTACCGTTCAAAGTATTCACATAATTTTAAAAAAAAATTTAAATTCTTTTTTTAAAAATTATTTTGTGTGCGTGTACCGTCAAATCAGATCTGACTGGTACAGGAGGATATTGTGCCTCCTTCTCCGGCAGAGCATCTGGTGGATTTGAACCGTGTTCTTCTGGGATTGCAGTGCAGCTTCTTGCCAGTAGGCCACCAGAGCTCCCCAGTATTCACATACTTTTGACATTTTGTTAGGAGCAGCTATTCCTTGGAAAGGATATCATGCTTGGAAAGATGGATGCCAGCAAAAGAAAGGAAGATCCTCAACGAGATGGAGTGACACAACAACTTCAGTATTGGGCTCAAGTACTTCAGGAATGATGAAGATGGCACAGGATTCAGATTTACTGTTTACAAGGATGAAATGAGTTATACTCAATCATACACAACAAAAACAACAACAGTGGATGAAAGGCTGAGTTCTATGTTGTTGTTATGTGCCCTGGAGTCGCTTGTGACTCATAGCGACCCTATGTACAAGAGCTCTAAATGCTGTTCTATCCTGTGCCAACCTAGCCATCACAAACACACTCATTCCCACCACTCCAGTCACAGAATCGATCCATCTCATTGAAGGTCTTGCTCTCCTTCGCCACCCCTCCACTCTGCCAAACATGATGTCCCTCTCCAAGGACCAGTCCCTCCTTGCAACATGCCCAAAGTATGTCAGACGAAGCTTCAGAATCCTTGACTCCAAGGAGCATTCTGGCTTCACTTTCTCCAGGACAAACCCCTTTGTTCTCCTAGCAGTCCTTGGTATATTAAACACTCTTCTCCAGCACCACAGCTCAAAGGCATCAATTCTCCTTCTATCATCCCTATTCACTGTCCAACTCTCTGATGCATAACACGTAATTGCGAAGACTATAGCTTGGATCAGGTGCACCTTAGTCTCTAGCCTGTTGTTGTTGCTCTTCAGTACTCTGGAGAGGTCCCTCACAGCTGATTTTTCCAGTGCAATTCATCTCTTGATTTCCTGGCTGCTATTACCAAGAGTGTTGACTGTGGAGCCAAGCGAACTAAAACTGTTAACTATCTCAATCTCTTCACCATCCATACTAATACTGTCAATTGGCCCAGTAGTGAGAATCTTTGTTTCCTTGATGTTGAGCTTCAATCCATATAGGAGGCTGTAGTCCTTGACCTTCTGCAGTAAGCGTTTCAGGTCCTCCTCTGTTTCAGCAAGCAGGGTTGTGTCATCTGCATAACGCAGGTTGTTGATGACTCTTCCACCAATCCTGATGCCACATTCCTCCTCATACAGCCCAATGTTTTGGATGATCTATTCTGCATAGAGATTGAAAAGGTATGGAGATAGACTTCTATGAGAATTTAAAATTTGGTTTCACAGGTTCCCCCTTTTGTCCAAGACTACTGTGTAGAATCTTTGGTCAATAATGGTAGCCAGATTATTCTGGTTTCAAAGTAAAGGAAGTAGTTTTTCATAAAGGCATTTAGAGTCATGTGCCATTTCTTCTCCTATTCCTGACTCCCCTTATATTGCAACTTACTTTTAGTTGAAGAACGAATGCATCAGAATATAGACACACAGAACAAATGAGAGAAGATGTTCATTAAATTTACACAAAATGAATTTAAGCAAAGAGAATAAGATTGTTTATCGTGGTATACATCAACTTTTCTTTATGTCTGTAAAAACTAAAAGTTAATATGAATTTTTAAAAGCTATTAATTTTTATAGATAATATCTTCAACTTGATAATTGGTAAACCTTGTTAAAGAAAGATGTAAAATGTGTAAGAGAATGTTGATTTGGTTTTATTCAATTTATTACCAAGTTCTTGGCTGAGACAGTCATGCAAGATCTACCAACCAGACACTATATCTGGGGGGAGTTATGAAGTGATTATCTTGAGCAAATAACTGCATATTGTATGTATACAGTAATAGTGCTAAGTCTATAGGTTTTTTGGTAAAAATTAAATGGGAAAATATATTTTGAGTGTTTAAGTCAGATTTGGAACATAGTACTCACTCAATACTTGTGACAAATTTCTTCTTCTTCTTCTTCTTCTTCTTCTTCTTCTTCTTCTTCTTCTTCTTCTTCTTCTTCTTCTTCTTCTTCTTCTTCATTCTGGTAATAATGTCTTTGAGTTGTGATGCTGGAGAAGAGTCTGAATATTCCATGGATGGCCAAGAAAACAGATAGGTCTGTCTTGGAGAGGGTGAAACCAAGTATCTCCTTGTAGGCTAGGATTCTGAAGGTCTGTCTCACATACTTTGGGCATGTGGCTAGGAGGAAGCTATCCTTGGAAAAGGACATCATGCTCAGAAGGGTGGAGGAACAGCACAGGAAAGGGACCCTGGATGAGACGCACTGATATAGTAACTAGGGCATTGGGGTAGGTGTGTCAGTGAGACTGGCTCAGGGCAGGACAGGCTTCAGAGCTGTTGTATGTTGCTATGAGTCAACGGCACATAATAACAGCAACAATCATCTTAAGGGTAAATAAAAAGAGGAGGATTTTGTTATAAGGATCCAGGACAACCCAGAAAGCCCAAGGCCAGGAATGGCAGTCAGATCTGAAGAAGAGGGAAGCCCAATTCAACCACCCACTGAGTTTCTCTCCCTGTCAGTCCCCAAAATGCTAAGGAGCAAGGATGCCATTTTAAAGACATAGATGTACCTGGTCCAAATCATAATATTTTCAATTACTTCCTAAGCATTTGAAAGTTGGACAAGGAATAAAGTTGACCAAAAGGAGAATCAATACCTTTGAATTATAGTGTAGATGAAGAATACCGCATATCCATGGGCTGCTGCAAGAACAAACAAGTCTGTCTCAGAGGAAGTGCAGTCAGCTTGCTTCTTAAAGGCAAAGATACTGAAATTCTGTCTCACGTGTTTTGGGCATGTTGTCATGAGGGACCCAACCATGGAAAAAGATATGCTTTTTTGACAGTAGAGGTAGAGGGTCAGTGAAAGAGAAGAAGACCCTCAAGAAGATGGACTGACACAGTGCCTAAAAGAACGGGCTTGAGCCTGTTGGACATCATGATAAGGCAAGATTCAGGTCTTTTGTTTATAGAGTTGTTATGAGTCAGAGTGGACACAATGACACTCAACAAGAAAAAAGAGCTTTAGAAAGGGAAAGAATTAAAGAATTTACTCTCTGGAAGAGGGTATACATAATGCCTTACACCTTAAGTGTATCTGACTTAGGGAGTGTTCCCCTCAACTTGCTTACCAAGGTGCTTCTATCTGTTCTACTGTTCTCTGTTCTCAGTATCTTTGACTACCCCTCACCCACCCCAGAAGCCCAATGCCTTCTTTCTAGGGTACTTGTCTCATAGAAGACCACCAAAGTGGGAATAACCCAAAGGAATGATTAGCTAATAGTCAAATGTTAGCTCTCAGTTGGAAAGAGATTTGCAGGATGACTAGAAGTGGAGAGCTGGAAGGGAAAATGGAAGAGTATCTTTTAGGTTTTAAAATCTTGCTCAGTGGGCAATCTTGTGTTTTAATGATCATTATGGTTAAATCTGTCTCTCTCCAAAAACTTTATCATTAGTCTTTGGACTATGGAAATGCTTTTGTTAACATTTATTTTAAATTGCTGGTTTTTGCTCCTTCTTATTTTGCCCTGCTCTTGGTTACTTTCTGCAACTGTTTTTCTTTTTCCTTGAAGAATTTCTACATTAGAACATTTTCTGGGCCCAGCCCTTTGGGATACTTCATAGACTGGAAAGCCTCCCTTGCCATGTTTGGATGTTTTTGTGTTGGCCACATTTCTCCTCTGGCTTCCTTTCACTCCATGGGGCTGATTCAAGCACAAAGCTCCCACTGACTTCAAAGGACTCTGAGGGGAAGTGAGAAACAGACTCAGACATTTCCCAGAGATATCTTTGATTTATTTTCAATAAATGCTAGTAATATTTAAAAATGATAGACATATTCTTCATTGAAAATTAATGGTTATTATGAGTACCAGTCACAAAACAAAAACAACAGCAGCCAAAAACTTATCTTTTAATAGAGAACAGCTCTTGCTAATTCATAATACTTGATATATGCATTCATCCTACTGGGGAGGGATTTTCAAGTTCTGCTGTGGTTTCAAAAACACAAAGATGGAATCCTTGAAGTAAAATTTCTACTTTTTAGATTACTATTTACTATGTTATATTCATAAAATTAATGTGAAAACTAGAGTCTATTTTGATGTAGAGTGTACACAATTTGAAGTAGATTATTTTATGAATTTATGTAAACTTTTAAAATTTCTTGGAGATAGCTGCTTTAAATTGCAAGTAGTATCCAGACAGAGCCTGGCTATGGGTTTGTAATGATATTTCACAGATTGCAGGATATGACGTACATGCACTAGCTGTGGTAGTCTCAAAGAGACTCAGACACCTTCAGAAAAAGGGAGCCTATTTCAGAGTGAGGATGGCACAGGTTAGGACAAAGTTTTAATCTGTTGTTCATGGGATTACTACGAGCCCTAGGTGACTTGAGTTTTGATTTTAGATTGAACAATAACGTAAAGGTAAGCTGTTGTCATCAGGGTAAGAGTATATGCTTATTGTAATGAGAAGGGTGTATATATAGACTGGAACAGAAGCTATTAGGGGCAGCAAAGTTCTGGGGTCTGACAGTTTCTTTGTTCTTGACTTTTATACAACTTTCTAGGATGTCAGGTGGTTCCATGGTAGAATTAATAGCAAAAGTCTGTGCTGTATTCCCAAAGGCACACAGTTTGAGGCCACCAGCTGCTCAGCAGGGCAAGGTTGGGCAACCTCGTCCCATGTGATTAACTGCCTCTAAAAACCTGCCAGAGGATCAGATATATGTTGGTCCCGACTGTAGATATAGAATAGCATTTTCCAATTTCTTCTTGACCAATGTAATTTAAGTATAGTTACCACTCATTTTTTAATGGAGGATTGTCTGCTGCTATGATGCTGAACAAGTTCCAGCAGTGTTTCTAGACTAAGGCAGACTAGGAAGAAAGTCATGCCAATCATCAACTTCCCATACACGGCCAATGAGAATCTTAAGGATCTCTATAATCTCAGCCCACTGTGCATAGAATTGCTGTGAATTGGGGCAAATTTAATGGCAGATGACAACAGAGTTTCTCTAGTGATATTTTTTGCTTGTTTCTACTAGTGTCTTTTCTCCCCAAGTGACTAGTTGTAGACAACATGTCTGATGTATCCAGTTTGATATTATTTTTTTCCTGTATCCCAACACTATGTATATCCTTCAATAAGGCAGCCACTTTGGCAGGATATTGTAGGTTTTAGATATTATCGAGTTGTAACTGACTTATAACTGATCCTCCAGTGGATTTTTGGAGGTAGGAAGTCTCGTGAAAGGAAATTTATCATCTTTCTCTCATGGAGCAGCTGGTGGATTTGAACCAAAATGTCTCTGAGTTAGCAGCACAACTCCTTATCACAGAGGAACAAATACATATTTCCTGAAGGCTTCTGTTAACGCAGAATCAAGCTACAATAAATGATGGAAAGTAAGCAAGAGAAAAGAAGTTTGGGAATTTGGCCTATAGGAAGCATGATGTTAGAAGAAACAGCCTGATTTAGATAAATGTCATTTTGTTGTTGTTGTTAAGTGCCATTGAGTTGTAGACAACTCATAGCGACCTTAGGAATGAAAGACCTGAACACTTGTATAACTTTCATTATTTCTTCAAGTTCATAGGGTTTCTGGAGCAAAGATATTCAGAAGTGGATACCACTCCTCCTTCCAAGTTTGTTTTAATCATATTCCTAGGGGGGAAATAATAGATTGTCTATTTAGGGAGTGTTGGGATATTTCTTTTTGGTCAAAGGGCACTATCATTTCTGTCCTACTTCAAATTTGATATGATTTTCCTTGTTCATAGGTCCTCTCCACCATGAGGAAAAATAAAAATGCTAATTTTAAGATATTGTTGTTATTGTTAGGTGCCATCTAGTTGAGTATGGCCCATAGCGACCTTATGAACAATAGATCTGAACCCTGTCCTATTCTGTGCGGCCTCACACTTCTTGACACACTGGAGCCCATCACTCTGTCAATCCACCTGGTTGAGGCTTTGCCTCTCTTTTCACCAATCCTCTGCCTTTCTAAGCATGATATTCCTCTTTCCTCTCCAAGGAATAGCCTTTTCTAGCAACATGCCTGAAGTATGTGAGATGAAACTTTATCAGTTTTGCCTCCAAGAGCACGCTGACTACACTTTCTCCAAAACATATCTGTTTATTCTTTTGGTCATCCATGGGATATTCAGCGTTCTTCTCCAAAACCACAGCTCAAAGGCATCAATTCTTCTGTAATTCTCAGTTACTGTCCAGTATAGCAGTCGTTGCCAAACATTGAGTTGCTCTCAATTCATGGAGACTGTATGTGGGTCAGCATAGAATTGTGTTCTATTAGATTTTTAAGGATAGATTTTTTTTTTAAGTAGATCACTGGACCTTTCTTATGAGGTGCCTCTGGGTGTACATGAATCTCAAACTTTTCTACTAATACTACCACCAGATGACCCCAAAGTAGTCATTTACTCCTTTCATTTCTCTGAACTCATGACTAGAAGTTTATTGGCAAAGAAAACTCTTAACCCTGAGTTCCTAAGTATTTACTATTCTCACTGCCAGATATGTAAGTGGCTTCTTTGGAATAGTAAGAAACAGTATTTCCTCAAGAAGATATAGCACCTTTTAAAACAAAGAATAAATAACCTCTTCCCTAAGTTTAACTGAGAGCATGATCTTCATGTTCTGGTCTGTCTTCTCACTAACTCTCCTTATCAGGTACAATATATTCCGGTTGGCAGCTTGATTTAATTGGGCTTGTGGTAACTGATTCAATTGATCATTTTAATTAGGTAATTATTCTGTTAGAAGAGCTGCTTCAGCTTGCTAGGAGGGGGAGTTTTCCCATTTTTCTCAAGCTGAAAATGGAACCTGTATCCTTTTCTTTTAAAACAAAGTGGAGTAAAAATGATCAGATAGAGAATTAGGTAGAGATTGTGCCATAGAGAGAAAAAGAACTTTGACTTTTGTATTGATAAGAGACCAGGGCCGGAGACAGAATTAGAATTTCTGACATTGTCAGATCTGCTGCCAGGTGAGAGCCTACGCATTTGGACACAGTGATTATTCTCTGCCTCAGTTTCCCCTTTATAAGTTTGGATCTCTTTCTCAGACATCATGCATGAAAATCATTGCTGGAAGAAATGAAATTTTTAAAAATTAAAAAAAATAAAAGCCCAACACACAACTCTTGTATTTTAACTCTAAATTCCCTCCTCCAAGGAAATGAAAGAACTATTGCTGTCTGTAAAAATTAATCATTAAAATTGGTAATGTATTAACTGCAATAAGATTTTTGTCTTAAAGGAAATTCTCAGTCTCAGAAAATTTTACCTGAACTGAAAATCTTATTCCTACATCCTCGTGAGATTCTACCTGATTGTCTTTAGTGGCTTGTCAGGAATTATTGTAAATAAATAGTTGAAGTTTACCTCAGATCAAACAAACAAGTAGTTAGAACTGACAGCAGAAAAGCCAACAAGACCTTAATTAATTGATTTACTAATAGCTATTCTCCATTTACAGACATTAGCCCAAATTGGGTTTTAAGCAGTGACAAGGGCCACAAGATAAACATTTTCTTTCTCTAAACTGCTGCTCCTCCACCAGCCTAAGAGCCTTGTCATTAACTAGTCTTTGGAGAGAGTTTTGGTGGTGGTGTTTGTTCCAGAGGTGAGGCGATTCTAAATAGCTTTCCTCTGCAAAACACACACACACACACACACACACACACACACACACCCACACACCTCTTTGTGAGTGGATTGGTCAACAAAATGATTGATTATGTTTTGCTTTACCTTTTGTTCACCTTTACCTTTTCAGCAAGGAAAATAGAACAAAAGAAAGCATTGTTCAGTTAAATCCTCATGTAAACAAATGATGTTCAAGTGAAGCCTTCCTTAGTGGATGGCAAGAATAGTGATGATTCTGTTTTAGAAATTTGGTGGCCAGAGAAGAGCTGACTACCCACCAATCATTGACGTGTATAACAAACCACCCCCAAAACTAATGCCTCAAGCCAACAGATATTTTGTGATCTTTCAGCATTTTGTGGCTTGATTGAGATCAGATGGGTTCTTCTATTAATGTAGTGCCAGGTAGGCTTCTTTGCCTGGAGGCTCTATTGGACGGCAATCTTCTGGTTGACCTACTTCCATCATCCCCTGTGGGAGTAGGTGCTGCCACCTGCTGGAAACTCCACAGTTGACAGGAACATCTTGGGTGGGTTTTGGTGTTTGTTCATATTGCATGATCTTCCTAAAGCATGTTGATATAATTTCAAGAGGAAGTGTTCCAAGAGGAGAAAGAAGAAAGTACAAATATTTAAAGCCGGACCACTTCTTCCATATTTTAATCTTTATTCTGAAGAACTGATAGTGGCTTTGGACTGCAAGAGTTTGTCTTTGAGTTAGCAGTGCAACTCACTATTCCCCTACAATTCCCTTAGAAGAGCTGGTGGGGGAATGATTTCCTCAGGAGCATCTGGAACACAGAGAAAGAAGGCATCTCATCGAAGTGCTCCTGAAAAAGCACTGTCTTATTCTTTCCTGGTCACCATATTAAATGGCTGTTACTGAGGGCAACTTCGGTTAGAATCAAGAGTAGGTAGTTATTATTTTGGGAAAGAAACTCAAAAGAGAACAGGACTCTCAACAAGATGGATTAATACAATGACTGGAAGCATGGGCTTGAACATTGTGGAGACTGAGAAGTTGGTGCATGATGCTGCAGAGTTCTGATCTATTGTTCATAGGGTTGTTATAGTTGACTTGATGGCATCTAACAACAAGAGAGTTTTCCTTTGAAGAGGAATGAGTCTGAGGAAAGATGTTCCAAGCAATGTCACCACTCTCTTGAATTTTCTCAAATTTCATGACTTCAAGAATGAGATCATCTATTTCATAGATGAGATTGTGTGAACAAAGCAAGGTCAGGCTAGATTTTGATCTAGTTATTGTACTGTGGTCACTGTGACTCCCAGTTGACTCGGTGGCACATAACAACACAATTAAGTAGACCAAACATGTGACCTGCACTGTGTTTATCTCAGACAGGTTTTCCAAATTTTTCTCCTAGCTCTTCTAGTTGTCATGATTTGGGTGCAAGAGCTAGAGTTAGGCTGCTTGCACTTAAATTTCAGTTTCTTTAAATATTAGTAACATTAATTTAAGATTGGTACTTACAAGCTTTGGCTTCATCATTTTTATAATTTGACAATCATTCTACTGTGTAAATTGATTTGAAGCAATGGTACGTGACTTTGACCTGAGGCTGAGGGTGGGGAAAGTTATCTCTGAGGAATGATGCTTGATATAGTGCTGAGAATAAGGAATGGACTTTATAATCATGCAGGAAGCTGTACTCTATGAGGAGAAATGTGGCATCAGGATTAGAGGAAGACTCATCAACAAATTACATTATACAGATGACACAATCTTGCTTACCGAAACTGAGGAGGACCTGAGATTTTTTTTCTGCAGACGATCAAGGACTACAGTCTTCAATATGAATTGGAGCTCAACATCACAATAACAAAGATTCTCACCACCAGGCTGATTGGTAGCATCATGATAAATGGTGAAGAGATTGTTGTTGTTGTTGTTATGTGCCGTCGAGTCGCCTGCGACTCATAGCGACCCTATGTACAACAGCCCTAAACTCCGCTCTGTCCTGTGCCAATCGCACTGTCTCTGACACTTCCATCCCAATTATCCCAGTCACTGAATCAATCCACCTCATAGAGGGCCTTCCTCTCCTGCGCCGTCCCTCCACCCTCCCAAGCATGATGTCCCTCTCTAAGGACCGGTCTCTCCTCACAAAATGTCCAAAGTAAGTTAGACGGAGCCTCAGAATCCTTGCCTCCAAGGAGCCACCTGGTTTAACCCTCTCCAGGACAAATCTGTTTTTTTTTCCGAGCAGTCCATGGTATTCTCTATACTCTTCTCCAGCACCACAGCTCAAAGGCATCAATTCCAGCTTGTTTGGCTCCACAATCAACACTGTTGGTACCAGCAGTCAGGAAATCAAGAGATGAATTGCATTGGAAAAATCTGCTGTCATGGACTGCTCTAGAGTATTGAACATCAACAATGCCATTCTGGAGACTAAGGCATGCCTGTCTGATCCAGACCATTGTTGTGCTTGATCCAGACTCTGGTCTGCACAATTACTTGTGATGCATTAGAGATCTGGACAATGACTAAGGATGATAGAAGAAGAATCAATGCCTTTGAGCTGTGGTGCTGGAGAAGAGTTTTGAATATACCCTAGACTGTTAAGACAACAAACAAGTCTGTCCTGGAAAAGGTGAAACTAGGCTACTCCTTGGAGGCAAGGATTTTAAAGCTCTGTCTTATACACTTTGGGTCTGTTGCAAGGAAAGAACAGTCCTTGAAGAGGGACACCATGCTTGGAAGGGTGGGGGCACAGTGCAAGAAAGGGAGACTCTGGATGAGATAGACTGACTCAGTGACTAGGGTAATGGAAGGTACGTGTGCCAGAGACAATGAAATTGGCTCAAGAAAGAGCAGGGTTCCGAATTGTTGCACAAAGTGTCGCTATGAGTCAGAGTTGACTTGATGGCACATAACAACAACAATTGGTGTTTCCAAACATTATTTAAATATGGCAGTGAGTTCTCTTGTGCTTTCCAGCTACTTGACTAGATTTCCTAAATAAAATAAGACGATCTGTTAAAAGATTACTATTTTATATTGTCAATTTACTAATTTTTGAAATTTCCACCCACATTTATTAGTTGTCAGAAAGCCTTTTTTATTTTAATTTTTTTAAATTAAATTTAATACTTTTAACATTCATATACATTGAGTTTCATGCATGTACTTTGTGTTTTACACAATCTTTCATTCACATTTCATTTCATTCACGTGTTCTGTGGGGTTTTTCCCCCTTTACAATCATCTTACTTTTCAAAACTACATTTGTGAAAATGCGTTTGCCAGCTATTTCATGCCTCACGCCCAAATAACCATCTTTTAGATAGCCAGTTTCTGATTTGCCCGTATTCACAGCAGTCACCCACTCTCATCTTTCTACTTTTATAATAACAGTCCTATGCAATATTTGTCCTTATTTAATTCACTGTTTTACTCTTTCTCACCTCTCCATCCATATTCATCCATCCATCCATCCATCCAAATACATTTTTGTCACGTCTGTGCCAGGGCCTTGTGAAGGAATAGGGTATAGAAAGACTTAATAAAATCTTTACTAATTGACATTGATCATGCCATTTATTGAGATTCTACAGTAATGTGCTTCTCCTATTCTTTCAAGAACTACATTTGTTAATTTTGATGTCTGTCTCCTTCATGAGACTCAGCTTCTTAAAGGCAAATGAATGTCTTGTTCATTTCCCAATGGATATCTCTGGTGGAGCATTTGGCTACTAAACCAAAGGCTCATATTTCAAATCATGGAAGAAAGGCCTGGTTATCTGCTCCTAAGAGGTCACATTTTTGAAAATTTGGACCACTTTAGTTCTACTTTTCACTCTGTGAATTGGAATCTCCACTCAATGACAGCAACAACCATAATACTTTTTATTATAGTAGCTTAAAATAGTTGATAAGGAAAAGAGACTTGTTTAAAGGAATATATTTCATGTAACACCATTATTGAAAAGAACAAAACAAATATCAGAAGGTCACTGTTGTTATAAAGGCTAAAATTAGAGTGACTTGCTTTGGAGGCAAGTATGATGAGGCTTCTCCTCTCATACTTTAGACATGTTGCTAGGATGTGCTATTCCTTGAAACGGACATGATGTTGGGAAGGGTGGAAGGTCAGTGAAGGAGAGGAAGACCCTCAACTAGGTGGAATGACACAGTGACTGCTGCAATGGGCTCTTTTGTATCAGAAAGTGTGAGGATGGCACAGTATAGAAGAGGCTTCAGATCTTTTGTTCACAGGGTAGCTATGAGTTGTACTCAACTTGACAGTCTCTTACAACAACAAACAACAACAACATTATGGTTCTCTGCTGCAAATAAATAATGCCACACCTTAGAGGAAAGTAGGTGGCTTCTGGTGACTTTATTATGAGCATGGGCAGAAGCCATGGCATATTCATCAGCCCAGGCTGTCCTTTCCTCAAATTTTGGACTCTCTTAGGATGCAATAGTAATAGTTACAATGTCTTAACAATAGCAGGTTATTGAAAGAAGATTGCTAAATATTGCTGCTTCTTGGACCCAGTGCTGCAGAAAGTGAGGTTTTAATTATTCTGACAACCTGTGACTTAAAATATTTTGATCGTATCACATCACAGACTATCTTTAGAAGAGCTCAATAAAAGTCAAAACCCCAGAAGTGGAAACGTCCCCCTTTAGTTAGTTTCAGAAAGCATTTCTAGAAATTTTGCAGTTGAGTTCTGTTCACTAAGTCAAAGGTGCTTTGGAAGAGTGAATGAGGTCTTTCACACGTCCCTCAACTCTCAAAACAGGTCTGTGAGATTCAGGTGCATAAAGGGTCATCATTTCTTCTCCCACAGGTGCCGTACAAATAAAATGATTTCCATTTCGTTTTTCTAGTAATCTTAGTCACCACTGCAGCTTCATTACATCTTTGTGTTTTCTTCCTCCTTGCCTTGCCAATTCCTCCTAAGATTTTCCACAGCTCCTGGCTGAGAAGTAAACTTATAAATTACTTGACAGTAAGTCAGAAGCTAAGAAAATCACCATGCAGTCTGATCACAAAATCAAAATGTTTTTGATATGTCAAACCTTTAACAAGTCAATTGCTTCTTTTGAAATATGTGTCTGTTCTCTTTCCTGCTGAGAACAACTATCTTGTGCCATGAATTTTGCTCTGATAGAAGGCCACAGTTTGAATGTCTTCAGACCACAAATGATGTCAAACATTGAACCTAATGCCTAAGCATCATTAATGCCTTTTGATTTTTAAGAATCTTATTTCATAGTTTAATTCCCTATAGCACCAAGTTGAGCTCAGTGTCTTTGGTAATTTAAGAAGATAATGTAAAATTTGTCCTGAAGTTCCAGGGAATGAAATTTAATCTACAGTCACTGAGACACTTCGGTTTCTCCATTAATGTCAATAGACATTGCGTTTCTAAGAGGTCTTCAGAATTATACACTCCTCTTGTTCTCTCTCTTTACATATATTTATATATATTGACGGCTTACTGGTAAACTGCACTTCCAAACCACAGGCACTCAATTTGAATCCACCAGCAGCTCTGAGGGAGAAATATAGGCAATCTTTGTCCTGTGTGATTTACAGCCTCAGAAAATGTGCGGCTCTGTTCTCACTCAATGATACATAATAAAAAATAAAAAAGTGATTAATGGGATCAAATGCATTTAATGGAAAAGTTGGAAATTCAAGTCCATCCAGAGGTGTTTAAGAAGAAAAGTCAGCCTATTAAAAAAAAAACAACAAAAAACCCCCACCCAAAATCAGCTATAAAACTCTATGGACCATGCATAGTTCTACTTTGACACATATGGAGGCATCAGGAGAGTCAGAGTTGACTTAATGGCAACTGTCTACCTCTATATTATTAAATTGATCTGTCTATCTATCTATCAATCTATCATCTATATATCTATCCATCCACTTGTCAATCCACTTAGCTAACTATCTATCTAGCTTTATTTCTATATATCTCAATTTCCATCATGCTAAGGGTTGTTTATCAGACTGCAGTTTGTCTAGGAATGTTGTTCCTACATGATTTCAATTCAGTTTACAGACTGATGACTAGCTGGGCTGAGAATATACCAGTCAAATCCAAGTTCTTTTACAAAGTAAAAAGCAGAGGTCTTTTCCAAGAGATTTTGAAGGAGTATTTGGAAATTAGGGTCAGGCAAGCATTACGAGATCTACTGAGAGTTGTGTTAATGGCTAACACTGTAAACAGATGAGGTATTGCATCTTGATGAGCCCAAACAGGTCGATTTCCAGGTGAAAAATTTGATTATAAGGGAGTGCATTGGCCTATTAAGTATAGAAAATAATCTGTAAGAATGGTCAATAATTGGGGCTTTAGGAAAAGGCAGTTTCTCAAAGGTAGCTCATAAAATAAAAATTTAAAGGAGAAGAGACATTTTATAAAGCGTTGGAAGGTGGGCTTTTTTGATTGTCGACCTCATGCAAGGTTATGCTATTTAGCTTTTGGATCATGTTTTTAATTGGCAGTGATCTGTAATGCAGTAGTTCAAGAAAAAATAGATGTGAGAAAATGGTGCAAGAAAACAGCCTTGAATTTTTAGTAAACATTTACTGTGTATCAATCATTTAACTGTTATTCTGTAATATAAAATGAATACATTTTACTGAATATGAAAATAAGTGAAAAGCTTGTTTTTGTTCTTTCTCTCATAAACACACAGATATGTGCATACACATAGTTGCATCATACATATGCTGTTGTTGTTAGGTGCCATCGAGTTAAGCAACTCTATGAACAACAGATCTGAACCCTGTCCTTTCCTGTGCCATTTTCCTGACACATTAGAGCCCATTGTGGCAGTCACCAGATCAACCCATCTGGTTAAGGACTTTCCTCTCTTTCACCAACTTTCTATCCTTCTATCATCATGTCCCACTCCAAGGAATAGCCCCTCTCCTGGCAACATGTCCAAAGTATGTGAGGAGAGGCCTCATCATTCTTGTCTCTAAGGAGCACTCTGGTTGTACACTCTCCGAGACATACTTGTTTGTTTATTACACATTTGTTTGTTAATTTGACTGTCCATGGAATGTTCAGTGGTCTTCTCCAGCACCACGGCTCAAAGGTTTCAGTTTTTCTTCTGTCATCCTAATTCATTATCCAGATCTCAGATGCACAGAAAGTAACTGGAAAGAACATAGCCTGAATCAGATGCACTTCAGTCCTTAAACTGACATCATTATTCCTCAATAATTTGTAGAGGTCCCTAACTGCAGATTTTTCCAGTGCAATGAATCTCTTTATTTCCTGACTGCTGATACCAAGGGTGTTAACTGTGGATCTAAGTGAGATGAAGTTGTTGATAGTTTCAATCTCCTCTCCGTCTATGATGATGTTGCCAATTGATCCAGTGGTGAGAATATTTTCTTGACATTAAGATGCAATCCATACCGAAGGCTGCATTCCTTGATATTCTGCACTGAGTGCTATAAGTCCTCCTCATTTTCAGCAAGCAAGGTTGTGTCACGTGCATAATGCAGGTTATTGATGAGTCTTCCCCTGATCCTGATGCTACATTCCTCTTCATAGAGTTCTACTTTTAGAATAATTTGTCTGACTCTATGGTACACAGCAATATGGATTAAATAACTATATAGAGAGAATACAACCCTGATACACTCCTTCTTAATTTTATTCAGTGTTCCCCTGCTCTGTTCACACAACTCTTGGTACAAGTATAGATTTCACATGAGCACAATTAAGTGCTCTGGGACTCCCATTCTTTTCAACGTCAGCCACAACTTGTACGATCCACACAGTCAAAATTCAATAAAGTCAATAAAACAATATCCATATGCATGTAAGGAAGACCTATTAACATGACTATTATTCATATATATGCTCCTACATCTAGAGCCAAAGAAGAAGAAATTGAGAAGTTTTACCAAATCTTGCAGTTTGAAATGGACCAAAGATGCAATCAAAATATGCTAACGATAATTGATGACTAGAATGCAAAAGTTGGAAATAGTGAAGAAGGAACAGTAGTTGGAATTCAGCTATAAATGGAATGATTAAATATTGTGTTTACAATGACTTATTCATTGCAAATACCTTTTTTAAAAGACAATGATGATTTTACCCATGTGTCTCACCTGATGAGATGCATAGTAATGATATTGACTACATTTGTGGAAGAAATCATTAGAGAATCTTATAGGCAGTGAAAACTAGGCCAGAGGTAAACTGTGTGTCAGACCATCTATTACTCTTATGCAAGTTCAAATTGAGGCCAAAGAAAATGAAAATGATTCTGTAGGAACCAAGATATAATCTTAAATCAATTCTATTTGTATTTCAAGATCCTCTTAGGAATAAATTTGAGGCATTGAACACCAATGATTGAAGACTGGATGAGTTGTGGGATGATATCAAGGATATCATCCATGAAGAAAGCAAAAGGTCATTACAAAAACAGAGGAGAAAGAAAAAAAACAGAACTAGATGCAAGAAGAGACTAAAAATTGCACTGGAGCATTAAGAAGCCAAAACAAAGGGAAAACATGTTGAAGTAAAAGAGCAGAACAGAAGATTTCAAAAGGCATATTGAGAGGACAAAGCAAAGTATTATAATGGAATGTGCAGAGAGCTGGAGTTGAAGAATAGGAGGGGAACATCATTCATGGAAGTCCATATAATGCTTTTGTACGGATTTCTATAGATTAGAGTTTTAGAACAAAATACCCCATGTGGGCAAGGGAGAAGTGACAAAATCTTCTATACTTAAACTTTCTACCCTTTCTCAAGCTGTCTTTTCTTCGAAACTACTCTTTAACTTACAGACTAATCCTAAGCACAGTAAACATTTTTTGATCACCTAATTATTTTTCTCACCCACGAGCCTTCCGAGATGAGGTTGGCTAACTCTCAGAGATGATAAGGTCCACCTTACCATCTTTATTTCAGCTCTAAATAGGAGGTGAAGAAGGGCTAATAAGACTGTGGTGGGTGTAACTCAGAGAGAGGCCCTCTGTTTATAGCTCCCATTATCATTTTCCTCACAGAAGAAATCAAATCATTCTAGCACTCATTAGCCGGTCCTCCCAATGGCCTGGTCTACTTCAAATGGACCGCTAGCTGCAGATCATTCGTGCTCAAATATCTCATCAATCCCACATAATTCCCCTAATTGAGAAACTTGTACTTTCATTGCATCCTCAAAAAGCAATTTCCTAATGACTTATTAAAATAATGCCGTTTGCCAGCCTTTTTAAAAGTCCCACTTTTGCATGGTGTCATGCTATAATTAGTAATACAGCATCAGTGATTAAGCTGAATACCAATTTGAAGCACTTGCACAGCCCTGACGGAGTTCAGTCACTAATGGGGTACGACTCTGATTGTTCCTTGATACCTGAATGCTGCAGCACTATCTGAATCTTCGGATTACCTTGAAATGTTGATTTCAGACTCGTGAAACCATGGTAACAGTTGGCTCCCATGAATCTCAGGGCTTTAAAACCAGGATCTTGTTGTTGAATTTCTTTTCTCTCTCTTTTTTTTTTTTAACCCATTGGTTCACAAAACACAGGAAAATAATTACTGCTGGAAATTGAATAAATACAGTATCCATTGACTTTGTTATAAAAAAGGGAACAATAGGTACTATTATTTTTCCATCTTGGAGAGAAAGGGAAACTGATGTGTGGGCTAGTTAGTTTAGGTAGCCTAAAGGTTATATGATAATGTGGTAGAAAGGTAATAAAGAAGACTGTACAGCATTACTGTGTTTTGTTTTCCAAACTCGAAATCACTTTTCATACCTACCTCGTTACCGCAATCTTAAATTCTACTGATAAAACATTGTTGTCTTTCTCCTTCATGCCCGTTAGCAGTTTCCTAACGTAGGGAGCTGTGATGGCCTAGTGAACAGGGAGTCGTGCTGGTAATCCAAATCTACCAGCCTCTTGGGAGAAAGATGGGCAATCGCCTCCCGTTCGATGTGCAGCTTAAGAAAGTCCCTGGTGGGATAGCCACAAGAACGCTTCACCTGCACACCAATTACTCTGACCTTCCTGAATGTAAACAATAGTCAATTAGCCACCTTCTTCTTCTCCTCGGCCATCTTTTCAGTCCTTCCTCATATGCAGCTGATGTCTGAGCGAACTTCTTATATGAAAATTTGTGTGGATTCCCCAAAATTTTCAGAGTCACATTTAAGTGACACATTTTATGGACTTACTCAGGCTACCTTTTAAATGGTGCTTTCTATTCACTTCTCTCCACCCACCCTGAACCCTACACATTCCAGATGTTTTCCCTTTTGCTAATTTATTTTTAGTGTTCTTTGCTGGGATATGCTTTCCTTACCTTGTCTGTTAATGTCCATCAATATGTTAAAATTTCTGTCCATATATTTCCCCCTTTCTTTGACATCTCTGATTCTTTCTTGAAAACAAACAAACAACCCAATCTAAACTCAAAGATGTTGCTGTATGCACACCCATGTTTATTGCAGCTCTGTTCACAATAGCAAGGAGTTGGAAACAACCCGGGTGCCCATCAACAAACGAATGGGTAGAGAAGCTGTGGTATATTCACACAATGGAATACTATGCTGCATTGAAAAACAAGGAACTCATTCAATATTATTCAAAATGGGTGAGCCTGGAGGACATTATGCTGAGTGAAATATCTCAGTCGCAAAAGGACAAATATTGCATGGTGCCACTGCTGTAAAATGGGACTGATATCAGGGTGGGGGTAAGACTGAGAAAAACTGGATAAATTGTGTATACTGCACTGAAACAGATGAGGGAGTGAATAATTTAAAAGTGATGTATGATAGGGTATTATGGTTATCACAAGAGTCCACAATTAAGGTTGCATAGTGGAATGTACTTGGGGCGGTGGGAGGGGTGCGGAGGGATTGTGTACCAGGGAAGCTTTTACTTTTGAAAGAGAGGAGCGAACTGAGGGGAGGAGGGAGGGCTGGGCGGGGAGAGAAGTGCTGCAATGAATGAATAGAAATCCAAATTCTCTGTAAATGTTCATTAAAATTATATTAAAAAATAAAATATTTAATAAAAAAGAATAAAAATTAAATAAAGTAGCAAGGGGGGGGGAAAGATGTTGTTGTGTGCTGGTGTGTGTTTTGGAACAGACTTGAAGATGATCCTCCAGTGAGTTTTCAGAGGGTGACAAGAAGGTGTGTTGCAATCCTTAAGTCATGCAGATTGAGGCTACCAGCTGCTCTGTGGGAGAAGGATGGACAATCACCTCCCATGTGATTAACTGTCTCTGAAAATCCACTGAAGGGTCAGCTATGCATCAGCTCTGACTCTATGGTACACAACAACACAACAGTAAATCACACATGAGATGATTGCTCATATTTCTCCCATTTTTCTTGGAATAACTGGTGTATTCAGACTACTGACTGTTGAGTCAATTAAAACTCAGTGACCTTATGTACAAAATAAAAAAACCCCCCCCACTACCTATCACAGTTGTTGCTGTGTTTGAACCCATCGTTGTAGCCACTATGTTCACCCATCTCATTGCGGGTCTTTCTCTTTTTCATTGACTCTTTACCAACATGCCCTTCTCCAAGGACTAGTCCCTCTTATAACATGTCCAAACGATATTAAACAGTGTTTTGTTGTCCTTTATCTCGAAGAACATTCTGACCAGTAACACAGAGAACATTAATGTAGAGAACAGCATATGTTCTTGGTGCATTACTTTCATCAGATAGCCAATAGTAGGAAATAGGACAGATTAAAATCTAGGATTAGTTATATTAATATGTTGTTGTTGTTAAATTGTTATTGTTAAGTGCTGTCAAATTGAACACAACTCATAGCAACCCTATGAACAAAAGACCTGAACCCTGTTCTATAACTGTCATCATTTCTTAAAGTTCATAGTGTTTCCAGAGGCATGTTGTTTAGGAAGTGGATGCCGTTCCTGCTTCCAAGTTTGTCATAATCTGGGAGCTCCACCAAACGTTGTCCACCATGGGTAACCATTACGCATTTGACATACCAGTGGCATAGTGTTCAGCATCACAGCACCCCCAAGTTACCTCAGTACAGCAAATTGACAGACCAGTGCTGTACCACTTAGAAGAATGTTCATTGCAAAACAATTAACACTAGGCCCAAGGGCCCACCCGGCTTTTAAATATCAAGACCTTCCATCAGGTCCTGTTGACTCTAAACAAGAGGTTTGCAGCCCACAGCTCATAGATAAACAGTTATATATAAATATAGCAAACTATTAAGAACTATCCCCTCCTGACAACATAGCAAAGGATGTGAGACAATGTTTCACTGTAAGTGAAAAGTGCCTCTAAGGATCACTCTCCTTATTCTTTCTCCAAGGCATACCTTACCTGTCTATTCTCTTGGGATAGTCTGTGGGATAGTTTTTTCCTCCAACACCACAACTCAAAGGCTTCAACTAGTCTTTTTTTGTCCTTACTCATTGTGTAACCTTCACATGCATAGGCTGTAATTGAAAAGACCAATGATTAAATCAAGCACATTTTAGTCTTTAAACTGGCATCCCTTTTCTTGGCACTTTGGAGAGGTTCTTGACAGCAGATTTTCCCACATGTAGTACATCTTTTCGTGGTTTGACTGCTTTTACCATGAGTGTTGATTGTGAAGCCAAGCAAAATGGACATGGCACACACACACACACACACACACACACACACACACACACACGTGTATGTGTGTGTTTGTGTATTTATATCTACTTGTTAAAGAGCCTCAATAATTTAATCTTAAAATCCTATATGCTCTCTTTCCCCATTCCAGGTTGTCTAGCAATGACTTTGTCTTAGACTCTTCTTTGTTTATGATTATTTTAGAGCTCTTTGATGAAAGGAGGCCAGAGAACAGCAGGTAAAGCAAATTCTGTCTCTGATGAGCAGGGGCAGAAGCAGTAGAAATGGTCCCCAGAAATCTTCATGATTACTTCCTATAGTTTGTGTTTTTATATGCTTTTTTTTGTTGTTGTTTCCAAGCTCTCTGCTTCTTAAAAACCATATTTTTCTTTCCTTTTTTCCCCCTAGTTTCTCCTGTCCTGATCATTTATTGGAGATTTATCAGTGAAGTTCGGAGTGAATTCATTTAATCATTCATTTAAACAATATTTAATTTGACACCTGCTGTAGCATGGTCTATAAGAGTAACCCTTGGAATAATCAGGATTCTAACAGCTTAGTGCACCAGAGTTTTCCTTCTTGCTAACCTACAGTTCATTTGGGTCGTTCCTGCTGAGATTGCTCACCTTCTGTAGGTGAAACAGGTGTTCTGTGTTCTATCTGAGGGCACCACCATATTTGAAGATGAAGGAGTTCTTTCAGTCACACAAAGAAAGCATCTTGTGAAAATTACATGCAATGCAGTCACCTTTCAGATGAATTTACATTCACAGGCATTCAGATTTCACCAGAACTAACAGCTATGTGATCATCTGTCCCATTCTGGGAGTGGAAAGATGAAAGAGGAGGCTCAGAAGTGTATTTTAAACTCTATGAATTTTGGTAAATGTCAAAAGTTGTAGAGGGGCTTCATGCCTTTTGTTCATAGGGTCGTTATGAGTCATGCTTGACTCGAAGGAAATCAACAACAACCCAGTAATGAAAAGACAACTGGTGAACACAATGCCAGACACTTTTTAAATAGTGGGAATGAAAGAAAAAAATAGACAATGCCTGATGCCAGATGCTGATAGTACAGAGGGATACATAAACAGAAAATGAAATATAAAATGATATTGATAGTTTTCAGGTATATGCTTTCTGCTACTCATTATAGTAAGTTCTTACATTAATATATTCCTCACAGACACATGAATCAGATGCTTTTATTATCCTCATTTAATATATACAAAAATGAGACAAAGCAATTTAAGGAACTTGCCCATGATCACTCCTTTCATAAATGGCAATGTCAGAATTCAAACTTAGGTATTCTATTTCCAAAGTCTGGTTAACAATCCACTATAGAACATCCCACTAGCATTCCATAGGACTGGCTGGGAATTGAACCTCAGTCAACTGCTTGGAGGGCAGCTGTTCTCACCCCTATACCACCAAGACTGCACCTCTGATGTCTGAAGCACTTGATCACATTGAAATAGAAAAAAAAAAGTCCCAGGTTGTTTGGGGGTCAGAAAGGAGACCTACTTACCCCAGGTGGAGGTAAGATTAGGAAAGGATTCTTACAGCAGTACATAGCTGATAGACAGACATACACTGGCTGAGTTGGAGTTATTAATTTAAAGACTGAGAAGATTCCAGGCAGAAGAAAAAAAATTCAAAAAGGTAGAGCATCGAGAAATAACTTAATCATTCTCCAGGATCTATTAGTAGTTGGATACTATGGGTACATTCCAAGTTGAGGGGAGGGAGTAGATGGCTGTCTACACAGGTGCATGGGGGCCGGGTCATGCCAGATACTTTATGTAGTGTCAAAGGTGGTCAGAATTTATCCCAACTTGCAGAACTCTTAAAAATATTTCAATTAGGGTACTTAAATAGTCAAATTTCTATTTCGCCTACATTCTGCTGGTGGCTATGTGAAGGATGAATTGGAATGGGTCAAGACCTCTGGCCAAAGCCAGTTAATGTATTACAGACAGGCCAAAGTTTGAAATATCTTGTAATTTTCCTTCTTATATATACAGTTCTTATATATACAGTTATTGCAAATACTAGTGTGTCATTTATCACTTGCAAAGTACAAAACTCATTTATGCTAACAATAACCATGTGGAAGAGGGACTATTATCATCCTCAACCCCAACTAAATAGGGAAACTGAGGTCTCTAATAAGCATGTAACTGTTGGTGTCAAAGAATTGATAATGCAGAGGCCCAATTTCATGCCATCTGGTTGCAGAGTCTGTGTAATTTAACCCCTAGTGCACAGGATTCCCTCACTTGTAGCCCTAAGACAGAATTAGAGTTGTACCCTTTGAAGATACAAAACCAGTATAGATAAGGAAGAGGGAGGGGCTAGGCAGCCATGTCAACAAGAGGTGAGCCAATCAGCGGTCACTAAGGCTTCTCAAAAGACTAGAACGTGTGGAGCCTTGGAAACAAGGCCATGTGGAGAACTAGGGAAAGTCTTTATGCAAGGAGCCCAAGTGACTACAGATTTGGGAAAGGTAAATCTCAATGAGTATTCTCTAGAAGCAGCTGGATTTTCCCAGCTCCCAGGTCTGTTCAGTGGCTCATGAATGTTGGTGCTTATGACCAACTTCCGTTCAGACAGGCAGAAGAAGCGGTGACCTCCCTTCTTCTGACACACTAAGCTCTGCTTGCTCCTGGGAACTCTTACTGTCCTTTTCAGACAGAATCTAATCTTCAATTGTTGGACATTGCTCCACGGTTTGTTTTTTTTTTGGTTTTTTTTTAACATTTTATTTTATACTGGGTTACCTACAAACTTAGTAAAGTTCATACACATTGTTTTTCACACCAGACCTTTCCCCTTTCTTTACCAATACCTTCCGCCACCCATCAAATGGTGTAACCCTATGGTTAAGCCCCCTCCCTACGCCTTAGATCCTTGTACATGCTTTACAATAATGATCCTATACAGTATTTGTTTTTAGGAGACCGGGTTAATTCACTCAGCATTATAATGCTCTCCACTCCCTCCCATATTAGGTAGTAATTTACAAAATCTTTGCTCCTGCGTGATGGGTAGTATTTCTTTATGTGAATGTAACATAATTTCTCAATCCATTTCATTGTGCTTGGCTGTTTGGGCTGTTTTCATGCTCTTGCAAGGGTGACTAATGCTGCTATGAACATTGGTGTATAAGTCTCTATTTGTGCCTTAGTTCTCATTCTCTTAGGGTATATTCCAAGCAGTGTAATAGCTGGGTCTTATGGAATGTCTATGTTCAGGTTTTTGAGGAAATGCCAAACTGCCTTCCAGCATGATTGTACCATTTTACAATTCCATCAACAATACATAAGAGTTCCTATCTTGTCACATTTCTCTTCCTATTTATTTCTTGTAGTTTACAGGGGAATGTCATACATACTTCTACAGTTTCTTTTCCCAGCACTTACATTTTTGGACATTTAGAAAGGTTATTCCATCAAGAGTGTGCCTGGCATTACAGGGATGCCCCAAACACAAGGCAGCTGTCTCGCCTACAACTTTTTCTACTCAGTTTGTCCATTTAAAGGCATAGATACTCCAGTTCTGGTGTTTCCTTTTTAGCTGTCATGGGACAGAGGAAGGAGATACTATCTCACTCTACATCATCATCATCATCATCAATAGCCAGTGCTGATATTACCCTTAAATGATGTCAAATCTTTTGTAAATCTGACTTGTTTAATTTCCACAATCACTCCAAGAGGTAAGGGCTTGAAAGCCCCTTTCACAGATGGAAAAACTGAGGCATACATATGTTAAGTGGTTGAGCTAGGATTCCACAACTAGTAGGTCACAGAGACAGGATGTGACCCAAGACAATAATTTTTGAAACTTGTATTATAAATCATCATATAATACAGCCTCTATGTTTTATACATAATTATTAAGAGTGAGATTGCACTTAAGTAGGGTATGAGGAAGTCTTGATAAACACAAAATTTGCCACCTCTAAAACCCTTTCTTACGATTTTATACTTAAAGTACTTTATGTTTATTGTGAAACAGGAGAAGTTGTGATGGCACAACACATAGTTCTTAGGTGTTATAAAGTGGACTCCAATTCATTGCTCTTAGCCTGTGTACAACAAAGCCTAGTGCTGGGCCATCCTCTCAACTGCTGCTGTTCTTGTCCATTGTTGCAGTTCTCTTCTTTCACTGACCCTTTCCTTTTACAAGCAAATTATCCCTCTCCAGGGACTAGCCTTTCCTGGCACATGTTCAGAGTATGTAAAATGCAGTCTCACCATCCTTGCCTGTAAGGAATACCCAGTCATACTTCTTTCAAGTTATATTTCTTTGGTAGTTCATGTTATGTTCAGTACTCTTCACCACAGTTCAAAAGTATAAATTATTCAATCTTCCTTAGTCATTGTTTAACCTTCATGTGTATACGAAGAAATGGAAAGCATCGTTGCTTGGATCAGGTGCACCTTGGTCTTGAAACTGACATTCTTGCTCTTTAGTACTCTTTCTACAACACAAGAAAACAGTTTCCCACCATTGGATAATGAAATAGTCCTCACACAGAATATACAGTCTCCAGTCTTTACAAATATATGCCCATGATATCGAAGGTTTTTCTAAGTTTCTTAGAGCTTCATGCTTTCATTTTCAATTATATTGGGCTATGCAGGTCTTCTTTCACACCAGTACTCTAGAAGCAGAATCAGCTACACAATGTTAGCGGCAACACAAAAACGCAAGGGTCTTTATTTAATAATAATAATAATAATAAAAAAGAGTAACAATTTGAAGATAGTGGCAACAGAGCAGTAAACCAAGTTGCAGACAGGTCACACTTTGGAATGTTACACAGAAGTGTCCATGACTGAACCACAGTTATTTACGTTAATTAAGCAGACTCTCATGTGCAGAAGGATGAGTGAAAAACAAAACAAAAAACCCACCAGCAAGTTGCAGAAGAATACAAAAGCAAGATTCCTTTGTATACTTTCTAAAAAGCATGGAAAATTATATAACATTTTAAAAAGTTATACACACAGCTATGAGTCAGGTCTCACTTGGCAATAAGCGAGTGAATCACACACACACACACACACACACACACACACACACACACACAAGTGAACAGGCAGAGGAGATACTGATCAGTACGTTATTTAGAACAGTTGTTGAGCGGTTGGGATTAAGGAGTCTGGCCTTAATGCAACCCTTACAGACTGAATCATAGGGGAGAGAGATCGCAAAGCACACACAGACCCTTCCCTGGAGAAGGGCCACTTCCTTGTAAAAAGAGGAGGGTTAGTTAAAGAAGAGGATTGTAGCAATGAGCTGAACACAGCAAAGGTTGAAAGGAAGGCACAGGATTAGGTGGCGCTTCATTCAATTGTACATAAATTAGGGGATTGGGATTAAGAGAATGATAATCTATTTTTACTTTTGAGCATTTGAGATTAAGAAGGCATGAAAATGATATTCTAACTTTTTAAAAAGTTTGATGGTGGCTGTCTTGGTGTTTTTCTTATTGTTATTCTTCACACACTACACATCATATTCTTTTGCATATATTTAATTAAGAGCATTAACAACATTAGCAGCAAAAACAACAGAAGGGAAAATCTCAACATTAAGGCTATAATTATGAACTTGACCTCCTCTACACTTCTTCTTTTTTTCAAAAAATCATTCGAAACACAAATAAATAGGCCCCGAACAACTATGTCCCCTTCCAATTGCCTGCATTTTACTTGCACAATAAGATGAAAGCTCAGAAATTTGATTTGGAAGCCACTCCTGCAGCATAAACATCCCTTTAATCACCGAGTTGGTCAAAATACTTAATTATGGTTCTTTATTCTTCCATTTCAGTATAAGAAAAAACATGGTTTTACTGATGACAATTATGCTCTCATATTACAATGGGGGCAGATGCCTGCACTTAATCTAAGAAATTATCTGCATTTCAATGTCACAAATATCCTGCACAGTAATTAACAACAGACTGTGTACGCCAACCCTTTCACCTCCCTGACAAATACAACCAAATCTGTGAGACATAAGCATCTATAAACCCAAGGGCCATATGCTCCATGTAGCATTCTTTCGGGGCTGGACACTAACTAGTCAGGATTTATTAGGCCCTCATCTTTTACTGGGTCTCCAATTTCTTTATTATTTATTCTTCACCAGTTCTGAGAAGACGGGCTTGATTGCAAAGCCCGCTTTGCAGGGCAGGTGGTGAGAGGCGAGGTAATTTGCTGAAGGTGGAAGAGTGAAATGGTGACAGGTCTGAGATTGAAGCCCACCATCCCAGGGAGTAATTGTGATTCCACTGCCTCTGTGAGTGGGCACTGGCTATGTGTTCATCACATGCCTTCATCCAAGGTTGCTGAAGCATTTCATGAGCAGAAATCCTTCTCCTCTTGGTCTCTACAGCCGTTAACAGGATGTATTACTTCACTTAGCACGGATACTGCTCTGATATTTTTCTATCAGGGTTTTGAACCAGTTCATCTTGTTCAGCCTTCGGTAGAGAGTTACTACCCTTGATCCACTGAACTAGAATCCACCTTTTAACATGATCTCTAGGTGGCTCTTTTACATAAGCATTATAACCATCAGTAGGAATCAGCTAGAGATCTTGTGAAAAAAATGTAGATTCTGATTCAGTATATCTAGGATGGAAGTTTAAATTCTCAATAAGTGAGCAATCTGGAACAAACCTATTCAAAGCTCTGGTTTCCATTTTCCTCTTTTAATTAATGTCTCATGTAGGTGAAGGTTTAGAGTCTCTAACCAAGTTGTGAATGAATTAATGATAGGAAACATATCTTTCCATTTCTTTTGTGTCATCTCTCCATCAACATAGAGCTAGGCCTGATCCCTTATTGCAACTAATGAGGCCAGACTAGAGAGAGACACATGTGCAGGACAGAGTAAGTTCTACTGGGAATTCAGGGACTGAACTACGAAGAGATAAGTTCTTTTCTATGGGTCTTTATGCATATATCTCTATATAGATATATACTATAGAGTCCGGGGGCCTGTTTGTAAGGATTGCATTACTAATTCAGAGCCTGTACCTCCCTGGTGATTTGAAGCCACCAGCAGCTCCAAGTAAGAAAGATGAACAGTCTTCTCTCCTGTGATTTATAGCCTGGAAAACTCAGCAGAGGGCCCGCTGATGATGAGTGGGTGAGTGAAAGGAAGGGTGGGAGGGAGGGACAGACGGAGAGGGAGAGAGATTGTAAAGCACACACAGAATTCCACTTTGTAGTTTGCTTAACAAAAATAATTTTTGCTTTTCCCAAGAGGGATCTGAGGTTTGGATTCTTTCAAAATGAGGTTCAGTTCATTAACATTTCATTTGGATGTGTTTCACGTATCCACATCCAGCAGGTGTGGCATATGGAATAATCACCTTAGGCGCTCATTTGTTCATGTGAAAAAAAAATTGTGAATATCTGCTCAGGAAATTGGAACCACGTAGGGCATCCTCATCCCTTGTCAATTCTAAACGTTAAGTTTCTCATGTAATTAGATGTGTCTGGCCTCTATGATTTCCAAGTTGGTCGTGACAATGAAGGAAAAAGGTAAGTGAACTGAACAGCTTACTAATGGGATATTGGAATAAATGGTCATGAACAATGCTAACTTTGTATTTCAATTATTTAAAAGTAACATTTTTTAGGATTAGTTGCTTAAGATGATTTATCTTGGGGAGTTTTGGCTGTGAGCTCTACTATTAACGTTAAGGTAATTTGGCTTTTCTTCTTTGCTTGTCTTTTTTCATCTGTTGGGTCCTCTCTTTAAAGTGTTCCTTTTTGTTTGAAGACTCTTAATGTGTCCATCCGTCCTGATCTGTCAGTCTCTATATACTTAGCGGTTGGTAATGATTTTGACCATGAACCATCTCTTGACATCTATGATATGGAGGGCTGCATATTAGGGTTTCCTTTAGTCCTTGGTGGCTGGTGCATGCTGTGTGAGACTACCAACCACAAAGTCAACAGTTTGACTCCACCAGCCTTTCCTAGAGAAAAAGCTAGGCAATCTCTCCACATAAAAATGCACAGCCTGGGGAGCTCTGGTGGCCTAGTGGCAAAGAGCTGCAACTATAATCCCAGAGGCACACGGTTCGAATCCACCAGATGCTCTGCCGGGAAAAGGAGGGACAATCCCCTCCTGTACCAGTCAGATCTGATTTGACGGTACATGCACACAAAAATTAAAAAAAAAAATTAAAAAAAAATGCACAGCCTTAGAATCCTGATGGAGGGTTGCTACTAGTTGATCTCAACTGGATTGTAGGGGGTTTGGGTTTGCTTCTATCACAAGTACTCTTGTTCAAACCTTCCTTTTCGGTTTCATTTTGGGCTTCCTAAACTGAAGATAAAATAGTGCAATGGTTATTTATTATTGCTGTTATCATTTTTGCTCAGGGTTTATTGACTTTACTTCTTTGAACAAACTCCTAGACCTTATTTGGAGTTATCTCTCACCATCTCAGACTGTGAAGTGGCCACAGTGGTTTAGGATAAGGTAGTAACATCAGCAGAGAAGAGGAAGACCCTGGATGAGATGAATGGATGCGGTAATTGGGGTGATGGGGAGTTGGAGGTGTATTGGAGTCAGTGAGACTGGCTCAGGACAAGGCAGGCTTCAGAGCAGTTGTACATAGGGTTGCTATGGGTCACAGGTGATTCAACAACACAACAACAACAACAGCAACAACAATAACAATAACTTGATACTCAGTAGATGCTCTGTATTAATTCCTAGGACCACTATCGTGGAAGTGCATCTTCATTTCCACTGGTCTTGGAGTTATGAGGATGGAGGGTCTGGTATGACCCATCTATTTTGCAAATGTGTAGTCTGAGAATGGAATCAGCACAGAGATAGTGTGGGGTGGGGGTTTTTGAGATGCAGCACAAGAAAAACTTAGTCCTGATGACATAATTTGAATCTCCTTAAAGCCTTGAGATTAATCCCATCAGACGAACGTGAGTCTCTACTTCCTGGAAGATGTAGAGATATGGGAGAAAATTTCCCTGTCTTATAGCTATTAAGAGGTGGAAGGGGTAGGGCTGCCAGAGATTTTTTTTTGTTGTTATTGTTGCTGTGTGCTGTCGAATCAGAAATAACTCATAACTGATTTTCCAGAAAGTTTTCAAAGGCAGTAAATCTCACAAAGGGAGATTGCCCATCTTTTACCTATTCAGAGGATCTAGTCTAGCATAGTTCCTTACCACTAGTCATCAGAACTACCTGCTAAAGAATTAGTAAATGGAAACAAAGATTATGGTTGTTGTTATGTTTTGTCAAGTTGCCTGAGACTCGTTGTTGTTGTTGTTGTTATGTACCGTCAAGTCGCTTGCGACTTATAGCGATCCTATGTACAATAGCTCTAAACTCTGCTCTGTCCTGTGCCAATGTCATTGTCTCGAAATCACTCATCCCAATTGCCCCAAACACCGAATCAATCCATCTCTCAGAGGGCCTTCCCCTCCTGCACCTGCCTTCCACCCTCCCAAGCATGATGTTCTTCTCCAAGGACCGGTCTCTCCTTACAACATGACCAAAGTATGTCAGATGAAGCCTCAGAATCCTTGCCTCCAAGGAGCAGCCTGCTTTAACCCTCTCCGGGGTAAATCTGTTTTCTTAGCAGTCCATGGCACTCTCAGCACTCTTCTCCAACACCAAAGCTCTAAAGCATCAATTCTCCTTCAATCCTCCCTGGTCATTGTCCAGCTCTGTGATGCATAACAAGTGATTGCAAAGACCATGGCCTGAATCAGATGCACCTTAGTCTCCAGAGACACATCATTGCTCTTGAGTACTTTAGAGAGGTCCCTAACAGCAGACTTTCCCATCGCAATACATATTTTAATTTCCTGGCTGCTGGTGCCAAGAGTGTTGATTGTGGAGCCAAGCAGACTAAAGCTGTGAACAATCTCAGTCTCTTCACCATCCATTCCTGATGCTGCCAATTGGTCCAGTGGTGAGAATCTTTTTCTTCTTGACATTGAGCCTCAATCCATATTGAAGGCTGCAGTCCCTGACCCTCAGCAGCAAGTGCTTCAGGTCCTCCTCAGTTTCAGCAAGCAGGGTTGTGTAATCTGCATAATGCAGGTTGTTGATGAGTCTATCTCCAGTCCTGATGCCACAATTTTCCTCACATGGCCCAGCCTCTCAGATAATCTGTTCTATATACAGATTGAAAAGATATGGAGATAGGATACATTATTGTTGCAAGATGCTCGTTTACATTTTGAATTTCAGACAGTGAATACTGTTTTTAGTAAAAGTATGTCCCAATAAAGGAACTATGGTGATCTAATGTGTAGATAATTGCTTTGATGACCCAAAGCTAGAGGATTAAATCTACAGCTGCTCTGAAGGAGAAAGATGTGAATTTTCCTCCCTTGTGATTTACAGCCTC
Source organism: Elephantulus edwardii (assembly GCF_000299155.1). NCBI lineage: Eukaryota > Metazoa > Chordata > Mammalia > Macroscelidea > Macroscelididae > Elephantulus > Elephantulus edwardii. Next base: position 1,477,298 of record NW_006399857.1, read on the forward strand.
TTAAAACCTACTGAGAGTGAGCTATGAGTTGATCCTATATTGACAGCAATAGGTTTTTTAGTTTTGTTTCCTGATTATTTGCTGCGTATCTGAAACTCAAATTTAACTGGAGTTCCCGCATTATCTGTGTACTCAAATTGGGACATGTTTCAATAGACTAATATAATTTCATGTTGTTGTAGTTATTATGTGCCACTGAGTTGCCTGCAACTCATCAGGACCCCATGCACAATAGCTCTGAACTGTGCCTTATCCTGAGCCATCTCACTATCTCCAACACACCCTACTCTTATGAATCCAGTCACTGAGTCAATCCATCTTATCCTAGATCTTCCTCTTTTGCTCTGTCCCTCCACCCTTCCAAGAATGATGTCCTTCTCCAAGGACTGGTCTCTCCTGTTCATGTGCCCAAAGTATGTGAGATGGAGCTTCAAAATCCTTGCCTCCAAGGAACAGTTTGATTTTATCCTCTCCAAGATAGACCTGTTTGTTTTTTTGGCAGTTGATGGTATATTCAAGACTCTTCTCCAGCACCATAGCTCAAAGGCCTAGATTCTTCATAGGAAGGGTAAATCACTCTCACATGATCAAGGGTTGTGTATTATGGGAATATAAGAGTGGACAGACCAGACAAGTAATATAAAGTGATAATGGAATTATGTAGTACTCTCATCCTTGAAAATGTTGGTTGTAGATCCAAATAAAGTGAAATAATTTATATCTTCAATCTTTACTCCTTCTATCATGACCTTGCCTATAGGTCTGATGGTATTTTTATTTCCTTGATGTTGAGATCCATTTTACTTGGGTCCAGAATCAACTCTCATGGGAAAATCAAACAAGACATCAAAGTATGTGCTGCATTGGAAAAGTTTGCCATTAAGGACCTTTCCAAAATGCTAAAGAGCAAGGATATCAGTTGAAAGACTGAAGTGTATCTGATCCAAGCCATGGTCTTTTCAATTACTTCCTATATATGTGAAAGTTGGCCAATAAGTAAGGATAAAGAAGAATTATTAAAGCCTTTGGGCTGTGATGTGGAAAAAGAGTACTAAATATGCCATAATCTGCCAAAAAGAACAAACACATAAATCTGCTTTGGAGGAAATCCAAACAGGTTTCTTTAGCGTTAATGATGGAGAAAGTTCATCTCATATATTTTGGGCATATTGTCAGGAGGGAATTTTCCTTGCAAAAGAATTTCATGCTGGGAAAGATGGAAGGTCAGAATAAGAGAGAAGTCCTTAAACAAGATGGGTAGACTCAGTGACCGTCCCAATGATCTCAAGCACATCAGAGATGGTGAAGATGGCTCAGGATAAGACAAGGTTCAGGTCTGTTGTTACTAGGGTCCCTACGAGCCAGCAACACAGCAGCAGCAGTAACAACAACAACAACAACAACAACAACAACAACAACAACAACTTATCCTTGACAGCATTAAAACTATTCTCCCACAAAGCCACTGTTGTTGTATGCTGCAGAGTTGACCATATCTCATCGTGATCTTGTGACTAACAGATGGAAACCTTGCACAATGCTGCACCATTTCCATGATCTCTGCTGTGCTTGAGCCTGTTGCTGCAGTCACTGTGTCAATCCGTCTCAGTGGAAGTCTTTCTTTCTTTCTGTAGCTCATGTGTTAGGCCTCATCACATTGATCTGGAATGATGCTATACCATTACATACAAAGCCACTGTTGTTATGTGCGGTCAAGTCAAAACTGTCTCAGCTGACTCTTCAGTCAGAGGGCTTTCAAAACTTGTAAATCACATGGAAGAAAACTTGCTCATCTTTCCTCCATGTAGCAATTTGTTGATTTGAACCATGTGCCCTTGGCTTGGCAGTGCAACTTCTTACCACTTAGCCACCAGAGCTCTAGGATCAATGCCACTAGGTAACATATATTAGAGAGGGCTGTATTCTCTGACTTGCATCACAAATAGGAGAATTGTAAGTAACAGTTATCTTAAATCTCTTTAGGGTAAAGGGAGATGTCAATTAATCATCAATTGAGATCTCAAAAAAATACTGTGTTGCAAGATATGAAATGTTTTTTTTAAAAAGATGTTAATAATTGGCATCTCCTCCCGAGAGTGGAAGCAACACAGGGTTGATGATTAGATCCACTTCATGGAATAGTTTTCAGCTGTTAGGAATAATGATTACAAGGAGTCTTTAACAGCAAGTGAAAATATGTGTGCTGCAAGATGGAATACATTATTCCATGTACAGGCTAATCACCAGTGTATAGGGAGAAGGAGGAAGAAAGGAAAAAACACATGCATAAGAAAAGAAGATTGGTACGAAAAACACCGAAATACTCAGAGTTCGATATGTTATGGACTATTATTCCACTCTTTCCTTTTTTTCTGTATTTCCTTAAATGTACATCAATAGCATGTACTTAATTTTTAGAGAAAAACAATAACATTTTAGGTGCCCCTGATTGGCACCAAATGGTTAATTTCTTAACCATAAACCAGAGTTTGGCTATTTAAAACCAAGCAGACATGACTTGGAAGGTAGGCTTGGGAATTGGCTTCTCTGAAGTCACAACCTGTGAAATCTTGTGGATTCTATGTGTGTGTAAGCCTTTCCTTAGCTTTTTATAAAAGTGTCCTTTACCATAAGCACTGGTAACCTAGTAGGTAAGGAATTGTGTTGCCAACCCAAAGGCAGATTGTTAGAATCTGCCAGCTGGACTATAGGAGAAAAATGGGTAAATTTCTTCTCTGCAGTTTACAGCCTCTGAAAAGCCACCAAAAGATCATCTGTGAGTCTGTTCTGACTTGATGGCACATCACAACAATGCCAGAGAGTTCCTTTAGTGGCTGATATATCATTCCGCATACTTTCTTCTAGATTTACTTATGTTGTGCAGTGTTTCACAAATTCTTTAGTGTTGCATAATATTTAATTATGTGAATGAATGTTCTAGAAATGTGAAGGGAGAGTGAAAATTAATACATATCTAAGTGAGAGGATGATAATAGAAGTGAGAGAATGGTAATAGTAAATAAGGTATTTATCAGACATTAATTACATTGTTTTTGTTACGTGCCGTCAAGTTGAGTACAATTCACAGTGACCCTGAAAATAACAGATCTGAACTCTGTCCTATCCTGTGCCTCCCTCACACTTCCAGACACATTACAGCCCATCGCAGTAGTCACCATGGCAATTCATCTGGTCGAGGACCTTCTTCCCTGATCTGCCTTTCAAGAATTATGTCCTCCTCCAAGGAATAGCTTCTCCTAGCAACAAATCTGAAGGATGTGAGGGGAACCTTTATTATCTTTGCCTCCAAAGGACGCTCAAGCTGCACCCTCTCCAGAACGTATTTGTTTATTCTTTTGGGAGTTCATGAGATGTACAGTACTCTTCTCCAACACCACAGATCAAATTAATAAATTATTCTTCGGTCATTCTTATTCATTGTCCACCTCTAAGACACATAGTATATGACTGGAAAGACAACAGTCTGAATCAGACACATCCTAGTCCTCAAACTGACATCATTACTCCTCAATAATTTGAAGATGCCCATGACTTCAGACTTTCCCAGTGCAATACAGCTCCTGATTTCCTGAATGCTGGTACCAAGGGTGTTGCTTGTGGATCCATGTAAGATCAAGTTATAGACAGCTTCAGTCTTTTCTTCATCTATCATGATATTGCCTATAGATACAGTGGTAAAAATTACTCATTCACAAGTTCATATTGAGCCTGAAGAAAATTCAAACAAGCCCAAAAGAAACAAAATATGATTTTGAATCTATTCCACCTAGATTTAGAAATCATTTTAAGAATAGGTTTAATCACTAATACCAATGATTGAAAACAAAGTAAGTTACTGGATGACATCAAGAATATCATTCAAGAAGAGAGCAAAGGGTCAATAAAAAGAGGAGAAAGAAAGAAAAATGAAACAAGTGTCAGAAGAGACTCTGAAAATTATAGTAGAGCATCAATAAGACAAAACAAAGGATAAACATGCTGAAGTAAAAGATCTGAACAGATGATTTCAAAGGGCAGCTTGAGAAGGCAAAGCATGATATTATGATGGAATGTGCGAGAGCTGGAATTAGAGAGTAAAAAGGGAAGAACTTCCTCTGCATTTCTCAAGCGGAGAGAACTGAAAAAAAAATTTTAAGCCTCATGCCACGATATTGAAAGATGCTAAAGGCAATATATTAAATAATCCAAAAAAACATGGAAAGGCTTTTCACAGAAGAAGACATTTGGATGGCCATCAGACACATGAAAAAAATGTTTAAAATCACTGGCAATAATCAAAACTACAGCGAGATGCATTCTCACTCCAGTAACAGCAGCAAAGTTTAGTAGGGCAGCAAGCAATAAAAGTTGGAGAGGATGTGGAGAGGTGGGAACTCTCATACACTCTTAGTGGAATTGTAAAATGGTACAACTATTCTGGAAGGCAGTTGGGCATTTCCTCAACAAGCTGAACACAGAGCATTATGATGAGTGAACTAAATCCCACAGAAACTTAAATTGTATAAAACCATTATTGTAGAATGAGTATAAGGACACAAGGAAGGGGGGAGGGGGAGGGAGTAGAGGAATGAGCATGTGCAGGGAGAGGGGAGATTAACGATAGAGTTGTAAAATTTGATGGGTGGGGGTTCAGGGAAATTGGAAGAATCTGTTCTGGAAAACAAGGTATTAGAATTTTGTAAATAAATAAGTACAATAAAAAATAAAAAAAGTTGAACATAGAAACTCCATATGACCCAGTTATTCAACTACTAGGAATATACCCCGAGGAAATTAGAACTGAGACACAAATTGAGATTTGTACACCAATGTTCATAGCAGTATTATTAACCATTGCAAGAACATGGGAACAGCCCAAATGTCCAACCACAACCAAATAGACTGAGAAATTGTGGTACATTCACACAATAGAATATTGCGCAGCACTAAGGAGCAATTGTTTAAAAAAATACTACCTAACTTGGGAAAGGCTGGAGAGCATTATGCTGAGTGAACTAACGTAGTCCCATAAGGACAAATACTGCTCAAGACCATTACTATAAAAACTTAAGGGTAAGCTAGTATAAAACATGTACAGAAACTCGGGGTGAGGGGGAAGCGGAGGGGGTGGGCGGGAATGGCGGGATGAGGATAGGTAGGGGCGAAACCACAGGATTGCACAGTTTGGTGGGTGGAGGAAGTAGGAGAAGTAAATGGGAAGGATCTAGGTGAAAAGCCAGGGTAATGATAGGCAAGGTGATAAACTTTATAAAACCTAATGTGTAAGAATGATCGCATGAAACACAATGTGAATGAAGAACAGTGTGAAACGCAATGTTCACGAACTTTGTAAGCAAACCAATTAAAAAAAAAAGAAGAAAACTCTGTGGAGCAATTCTCCTTTGCTTACACAGAGTTGCCATAAGTCAGAATCAACTCAGCGGCAAATAACAGCAATATTAATTTAAAAGAGACAGCAGTATATTAAGTATAATTACTGTGTGAATGACATTTAAGTAGAAATATAACTATTAGTCATAATGTGTATTTTCCTCAATAGACTTCAACTGCTGGAAAGTATTTGGCACATGGTGCGATTAGCTGCCGTCATGCACACTGGGATCACTCAGTGTTGTGTCATCCAAGTGATTGGGCTACTGTAAAACATAGGTGAGCACATGGTAGTCATCAAAGATTACTCAATGATTGAGATCAAAGAGTGTGCCAGTATTTTGATATTTTCCGTATTTTCTCTATCTCATTAGGGAGGGCTCTAGTGGTCTGGATAGCCTAACCTTGAGAAGAATGGGGATCCCAGAACATCTGATTGTGCTCATGCAAAACCTGTACTTCCACCAAGAGGCTGTTGTCAAGAACAGAGCAAGGAAAAACTGCATGGCTCAGGATCAGAAAAGCTGTGAGTCAGGAATGGCTCCTATCTCCATACCTTTTTAATCTGTATGCAGAACAGATGATTTGAAAGACTTTATGAGGAAGAATGTGGCATCAGGATTGGAGGAAGACTCAACAACAACCTGCATTATGTGGATGATACAACCAGTTTAACCCTTTCCAGAATGAATCTGTTTGTTTTCCTAGCAGTCCATGGTTCCCTCAATACTCTTCTCCAGCATCCCAGCTC
>NW_006399857.1:1484554-1486196 GCF_000299155.1 Elephantulus edwardii
GGATGCATCCTATCTCCATACCTTTTCCATCTATATGCAGAACAGATCATCCAGGAGGCGAGGCTCTATGAGGGGGAACGTGGCATCTGGATTGGAGGAAGACTAATCAACAACCTGGGTTATGCAGATGCCACACATTGCTTACTGAAACTGCTGTAGAAGGTCAAGGACTATAGACTTAAATATGGATTGAAGCTCAACATCAAGGAAACAAAAACTCTCATCACTGGGCTGATTGGCAGCATCATGATAGACAGAGAATAGAATGAGATTGTTAAAAGCTTTAGTTTTCTTGGCTCCACAATCAATACTCTTGGTATCAGCAGCCGAGAAATCAGAAGATGAATTGTACTGGGAAAATTTGTTGCCAGGGACCTCTCTAGAATACTGAAGAGCAACAATGTCAGTCTAGAGACTAAGGTGCACCTGATCCAGACCACCATTGCAGTTACTTGCTATGCATCAGAGAGCTGGACAATGATTAGGGATAATAGAAGGAGAATTAATGCCTTTGAGTTGTGAAGCTTGAGAAGACTACTGAATATACCATGGACTACTAAGAGAACAAACAGGTCCATACCGGAGAGGGTAAAACCAGGCTGCTCCTTGAAAGCAAGAATTCTCAAGCTCTAGCTCACATACTCTGGGCATATTGCAAGGAGAGACCAGCCCCCAGAGAGGAGCATCATACTTACTTAGAAGGGTGGAGGGACAGCTCAAGAGAGGAAGACTCTGGATGAGATGAATTGACTCAGTGATTAAGGTAATGAGGGTAGGTGTGTTAATGTAGGGTTCAGAGCTGTTGTACATAGGTTGCTATGAGTCACAGGCGACTTGATGGCACATAACAGAAACCATCACAACAGCAACCCTAATGAGACCTCAGAACAGGCCAATTGTAGAGGGATCATTCCCAGCTCCATCAACCACTTTCTGAACTTCAAATGCTTTCTTTTACATTGCTGCAGTGTTTTCTGAATTATTGCTTTGTTCTGTAATGATAACAATTTCTGGCTTATTTCAGGATAAATGACTTTGGGGCTTTTCTCTGAAGCTGGTTGGACAGTTTGATGTGCTTTTACCTTATCAGAGAAATTGTGTGGTTAGATGGCCAGGTTGTTAAAACTTTGTATTTGGACAAAGAAGTACTTTTATACAAAAGTGGCCAGGATGAAAGAGCAATTATAAAACTTTATGTTCAGGATTTTGCTTTCCTGCTTGAGGTATATTTATAGGTAAAATGAAGATGTATTAGCTGAGCTAGTAACTTTCGGGGGGAGGATGTTCCTGTGTTCAATGACTTTATAATGTTGTTGTTGAGTACCATTGAGGCAGAACCTACCTATAGCTGGGTGGGTTCCCTCACCCTCCGGTGGGTTTTCAGAGGCTGTTAATCACACAAGAGGAGATTGCCCATTCTTTTTCCACTGAGTAGCTTGTGGATTTGAAACACATGCTTTAGGGATTGAACTACAGTTTCTTAGCACTTGGCCTCCAGAGCTCCAAACTTTTATGTTGTTGTTGTTATTTGTTGTTGAGTCACTTGCGACTCATAGAGACCCTATGTACAACATTTCTAAACCCTGTTCTAGCCTGAGCCAACCTCAATCATCTCTGACACATCTACCCCGATTACACCAGT
>NW_006399857.1:1487026-1494903 GCF_000299155.1 Elephantulus edwardii
AGAGGAGGAAGAAAAGACCAAGATGGATGTCAGTTGAGACTGAATATTTCACTAGGGTGCTGAGAAGCCAAAGCAAAGGGGGGAAAAGTCAAGCAATTAGATGAGAAAACAAAGTAAAGTATTATAATGAGACAGAAAATAAAAAAGGCTGAACTCAATAAGCATTTCATAAGCTTAAAGAACTGAAGAACAACTTCAAGGCTTGAGTTGCCACACTTAAGGATACTGTCAGGCAGAATATTTAATGATCCAGGAAGCATTAAAAGAAAATGGAAAGAGTATACAGAGTCACTGTAACCAATAGAAATTGTCTGATAAGGAAGAATTTAGTGAAATAACTTATGAGAAAGATCCTGGGTGTGATGGAATTTCAAGCTGCTATGAAGGAATTGGAAAAATACAAAGCCCTAGGAATTGATGGCATACCAATTGACATATTTCAACAGACAGACGCTGGCAAACATTTATAGTGAACAATAAATAAAGTTATTGTTGTTAGGTGCCATCGAGTTAAGTACAACTCATAGTGACCCTATGAACAAAAGATCTGAACACATCTTGAGCCATTCTCACACTTCCTGACACGTGAGCCCATTGCAGCAGTCACCATGTCAAACCACCTAGTTGAAGGTCTTCCTCTCTGCCAACCCTCCACACTTCCAAGCTTCATGTCCTTCTCCAAGGAATAGCACCTTCTAACAACATGTCCAAAGTATGTGAAGTGAAGCCTCATCATTTATGCCTCTAAAGACCTCTCTGGCTCTCTGCTCCAGGACATATCTGTTCAATCTCTTGGCTATTCATAGGATGTGTAGTGCTCTTCACATCTCAAAGGCATCAACTCTTTTTCTGTCATCCTTATTCATGGTCCAGCTCTCAGATGCATAGCACGCAATCAGAAAGACCATGCATGGCCTGAATCAGACACACCTTAGTCCTCAAACTGACATCATTACTTCTCAGTAATTTGGAAAATTCCCTAACTGCAGATTTTCCCAGTACAATATGTCTCCTTATTTCCTGACTATTGATACAAAGGGTGTTAATTGTGGATCCAACCAGATGAAGCTATTGACAGTTTCAATCTCTTCTCCATCCATCATGATGCTGCCTATTGATCCAGTGGTAAAAATCGTTGTTTTCTTCACATTAAGAAGAAATCCTGAAGTCTACATTCTTTGATATTCTGTAACAAGTGCTTCAAATCCTCCTCACTTTCAGCAAGCAGGGTGGTGTCATCTATATAACACAGGTTGTTGAGGAGTCTCCCTGCAATCCTGATGCCACATTCCTCTTCGTAGAGTCCAGCTTCTCAGATGATTTGCTCAGCATACAGACTGAGTAGGTAGATATAGAAAAAAAAAACAACCCTGGCACACTCCCTTCTCAATTTTAAATAAGGCAGTGCTCCCCTTCTCTGTTTACACAACAGCCTTCTGGTCCAGGTATAGGTTCTGCATGATCACAATTAAGTGCTCTGGGATTCCTATTCTCCTCAATGCCAGCCACAAATTATTATGATCCACACAGTTAAATCCTTTGCATAGTCAATAAAGCACAAATAGACATTTTTCTGGTATTCTTTACTTTCAGCCAGCATATGTCTGGCATCAGCAATGATATACCCGGTGTCATAATCTCTTCTAAATCTTACTTGAACTTCTGTAAGTTTTCTATCTGCATATGTTTCTAGCCATTTTTAATGATCTTAAGCAGTATTTTGCTCGCATGTGATATTAATGATATTGTTTGATAGTTTCACATTCAGTTGGATCACTTTTCTTGGGAATGGGAATAAATATGGAACAAAAATGTTCCTGCTTGAGGATTAATCTCCAGCTTGGAGCAGTTTAATTCTGGAGGCTGTGGCTGGAAGCCTCTTTATTATTAATCATCACCTGGTAGGTGGGCCTTTGAATTTAAAATTCACTTGGGTCCTACCTGAAGGTGAGTCTCCAGCTTGGAGCAGTTGGATTCTGGAGGGTAAGTGTTTTTCATTTACTTGAATGAGAGGTATAAACTGTTTGGACATTTTAAATTTTGTTAACAACCAAGTGTAAGCTGATTGGCTATTTTGTTAATAATCTGGCTGTGGACTGGAAGCCTCTTGATTAATCAGAATCTAGTGGGCAGGCCTTTGTATCTAAAAGTTGGGCTATCGAGCCTGGTATAAATTATGGGTTGAGTAGAACATTGTTCTTAGTTGTACAGTATTTGTCTGTCAGTTTGCTGTACTGAATAACTTAAGGTTACTGTGAGACTGATATTTGTGCCATGGTGTGTCAAATACCACTTGGGTTACTCATGGTAGACAAGTTTTGGTGGAGCGCCCTGATTAAGACAGACTAGGAAGCAGGATGGCCTATCTACTTCCTAAATAATGGGCCTTTGAAAACCCTATAATCACTAAAGAAAGGTAATAGATAAAGTTGTTGCTGATTGCTGTCGAATCAAGTAGGACTCAAAGCGACCCTATAAACAAAAGGCCTGAAGTTTTTTTATAACTATCATCATTTATCAAAGCTCATAGGGTTTCCAGAGGCATGTTGTTTAGGAAATGGATTCCACTCCTGCTTAGACTCTACTATTTTTAAGTGTCTTAAGTTGCTCTCTCAAAACATCCCATTTTTTTACAAAAAGGTTAGGGATTGTTAGTGGATATTTTGTTATTGTTGTTAGGCTTCTTTAAGTCAATTGTTCATAACAACTCCACTAAAAATACATTGAATCCTTGCCCTATCTTACAACATCTTCCCTATCTCTGCTACGCTCAAGCTTGCTGTAGTCTCATGATGTCAATTCATCTTGTTGAGGGTTTTCCTATTTCTTGTTGACTGCCTGCTTTTCCCAGCATGTGTTCAAAGTGTGTAAAATGATATTTTACCATCCTTAACTCTAAGGAACACTTTTGGCTGCACTTTGTCCAGCACAGACTTGCTTGTTCTTTTGACAATTCGTGATACATTCAATACTCTTCACAAACACTACAATTCAAAACCTTCAGTTCTTCTTTGGTTTCCTTTATTTAGGGTCCAGTGTTTACATGTATAAGAAGCAATTTAAAATGTCATGGCTTGTCAGTTGTACCTCAGATTTAAACTGACAGCCCTGCACTGTAGCACTTTAAGAAGTTCTTGACAACACATTTGCTCAATAGCTATTTCCTACAGTAGGGAAATTGCCCCTAAAATTTATCTATAGTTTTTATTGATGCATAATATTCTTTTTACATTTCCTCAGGAAATCTTAGGTACTGTGTTGAAAATTATTTTATTATGTAAATAATCTAGTCTCTAAAGAATCTGAGACTGCTTCTAGACCTAATAAGTTAATTTATTTTATTATAAGTTAATTTTGTTTACTGTAAGAGTTGACTTAAAATATCACTCACTATTCCAGGGCTAAATCAATTGTAGAAACATCATGAGAGTTGAGTTACCAAAACAAAATGACATTGTTTGGGGAGTTGTGGTGCTGAATATTCCAAAGACTGCCAAAATAACAAACAGATAGGTCATGGAACAAGTATATCAAGAGTGCTCCCTGGAGGTAAGGATGATGAAGCTTCATCTTCATACTTCGGGCATGTAGCTACGCTAGACTATTCCTTGTAAAGCAACATCATTCTTGATAAGATGGAGGGTCAGAGGAGCAGAAGAAGATCCCTAGGAAGATAGATGGACACAGTGACTTCAGCAATGGGCTCTAGTGCATCAAAGCTGATAAGGATGGCACAGGATAGGGCAGGGCTCAGACTGGCTGTTCTTAGGGTCACTAAGACTTGTAGTCAACTTGACAGCACCTAACAAAAACAACAACAAAGTATTGTGGCTTCCTCTATATTAGTCAAGATTCACTTGCCATTTCTTGAAAGAAAAGGACATAGTGGTTAGGAAATAAGAACAAAGCAATAATTACAAGGAGCTCTGGTAGCTTAGTCTGCAGGGAATTATGCAGCTAGCCAAAGGGTGGTATCTCCACCAGCTACCAGGTGGTCGATGGAAGAAAGATGGGCAATCTTCTCACATGCAAGTTATCACCTGTGAAAACCCACTGGAATATCAGGTATGATTGTGTTTCTACTCAATGAAAATGAGTTTAAGTTTTAGTATTGTAGCTTCTTCTACATTCTTCAAGACTCATGACCCATTTCTTGCAAGAAAGGTACAAGCAGAGGTGAGGGCACAGCAATAAAACAATAAATGACTGAGAAAACAAATACTCTGACCCAAAGAGATAATAAACAGTTTTTCTAGTCTTTTATTTTAAAAAAATCATGCTTACAGTATATAGATATAAACACATATGAGAAACCAGCAATGGTTGCATCTTATGAGAGCCATACTCTGTTTCTGAAGAGAATCTTACCATTAATATTAGTTGCTCTCTCCAATTAGTGCCTAACTCTGTAATGTGTTTAGCTTTTTCCATTCACAAGAGTTTATTGATTTTTGGCAGACATGCCATTATTTCAGAAAAAGAGAAGAATATCAGATATTGAACTGGCATAAACATTCATACAGCTGAATACTTGGCTATTCTGGTCCTCACTCTATAGCTATTGAGTTTTGACTACAATTGTTCGAAATGGAATATAAAGGAAGAGGAGACATCAATACATATTGCAGGAGCAGTTTCTTCCAATCTTGTCACTAGCAAATTGAAGGGAGGAAAAAAAATAGAAGACTCCATTTCTAGTCTCTCTAATAAGAATGTAGTTGTGAAGTTTAAATTCATTCTCAGGGAAGGGATAGTTGACTTGGGGAGAAATGGAAGGTAAAGGTGGAAAGACATTATTTCTGTGAGAGAGCCACAAGGCTCATAGGCTTTCATACACACACAAATAAAGGTTACAGAAGATAGAGGAACAAGAGATAGTGTACCATTTCTTAAACCAACTAGAAGGCAGATCAATACTTTATGTGTGCATGAATAATTACTTCTTTGCTCTATGATTTTGGGGCATCTGACCACAACCTGTCTTTCATGCTGCTATTCCTCTATCTAACATACTCATATTTTCCAGAACATTGGACAATCAGATGTTGTATCAACATGCCATATAGGCTCAACCCTTTTGGTTTGCACTCTATTCCACTTCTATCACTTGCTCATCTCAAAGCAATGCTTAAACGCTTGGTTGAAATGTCCCTATGATATGAATCTTTTTCATGTACCTGTTGGCAGAAATCATTACATCCAATCTTTGATCCTAGTGTAATTTTAAAATTCTTTTCAAACATACCTGAAACCAAACTGTAGCCAAATATTTGTGCCTATCTTTTCCACTAGACTAGACTAGACTGAACCTCTTGAGGATGAAGTTGTTATTCATTTCAGTTTTAAAGAGCATGGGGCACCAAAGAGATAGCTAATTATATCTTTCCTTTCCTTTCTGTCTGGACATGAAAGGATGAACCCTTTCTTCCCTTACTTCTTGATGGAAAGAAAGTCTTTAGTTTTTGCCCATCTACTTTGGGAACATGGTCAGGAAGGACCAGTCCTTGGAGAAGGACATCATGCTTGGAAGGGTGGAGGGACAGCACAGAAGAGGAAGATCCTGGGTGAGATGGATTGATACAATAATTGAACAATGACAGTAGGTGTGTCAGAGCCAGTGAGACTGGCTTAGGATAGGGCAGGCTTCAGAGCTGTTGTACACAGAATCACTGTGAGTCACAGGCAACTTGATGGCAAATAAAAACAACAAAGGTATTTTTAGTTACTAGTTTCAGTTATCAGTTGTACAACAGATTAAAATCTTGCCTGATCCTGCTTCATCCTCACAATTTCTGCTCTGTTTAAGCTCATTGTTGCGGTCACTGTGTCAACCTTTCATCTCTTTGAGGGACATTTTCTTTCTCTTTTTAATTTTATTTTATTTGCTGACCCTTTATATTGCCAAGCATGATATCTTTCTTTCTCAAGGGACATGATCCTCCTGGGGATGTACCCGAAGCATGAGATAAAGTCTCATCATTCTGGCTTCTAAGAACTGTTTGAGATGCACTTCTTTCATGACAGATGTTTGTTCTTTTGCATTCCATTCTATATTCTATATTCTTAAAAATTCAATTCAAAGGCACTAATTCTTCAATCTTAATCACTTTACCTGCATACAAGAAGGTTGAAAAAACCATTGCTTGGGTAAGGCACACTTTAGTCTTTAAAGGGACTTATTTTCTTCTTTAGTACTTCAGAGAGAACTTTGACAAAAGATTTGCCCATTGCAATACACTGTTTTCTTTTTTTACTACTTGATTAATGGATGTTTGTCATGGATTCCGATAAAATTGAAATCATTGACAACATCAGTGTTTTCTATATGACTATGCTTTTGCTAATTGGTCCAATTGTAAGAATCTTTGTTTTCTTTATGTTGAGTTGTAATTTATACCAAAGGTTATGATTTTTTTTTTTGTTTAACCAGTAATGCTCTAAGTTTTCGTCATTTTCTGTAAGACTGTCTTAGATAATTTACTTATCAAAAGTTGTTGAGCAGCATCTAGATGCCACGGTCTTCTTTATGTGATCTAGTTTCTTAGATTATTTGCTCATGATGAAGATTGAATAGATATGGCAAAACAATGCCACTCTGATGTACAACTTTCCTATTTGAAACTGCAATATCCTCACATTCTCTTAGAACGACTTCATCTTGGTTTATGTACTGGTTCTCTGTATAAGTGCGAATGTAAAATGGACTCATGTAGCATGAGGATGACCAGTTCTGACTCCTAATCCATAAAAGGGAACTTTTCCCATCAACAACCTCAGAAACTACACATAAACAGCAACAATACAAAACCTACACATCAACATTAACAAAAGTAAAAAGTAATTCCCATAAAGTCAGACATGGTCTCCAACCCTCCAGCATCTACTTCTACTAATTCCAAGACCAGTTTTATTGCTTCATTGGGTCTGAAATCCATAGTGATGATGACATAGACTTTATAGAACCATACCCATGGTTATGGGATTTATTAGAGAAGTTAACAGATTATAATTCAGTTTGGCAGCAGGATACGATCCCTCTGATATGACAACTTCTTGAGTGTGGTCTGAGGCCCTTTGACTTTCAGCCTTATGGCTTAGATCAGCGTTACAAAGGGCCCTTAGTCATGCCAATTATGGCACCTTCCCTCAGTCCTCCAGCAAGCTTGGGTGAAAATCTTTGGATCTGACTACATGGGGCAACAGTCCCAAGTCAGCCATGCCTCAAGTTGGTCTCTGGTTATCAGCAGAGGATGCTTTGGCTCATGTGTAGATCCTTGCCTGGCTGGCACAGGAATCTCTGGCCCCAAAAGACGTGCATTGCTTCCTCTTCCTTGTTGGTGGTGGACAACAATATTTCTGCTGCTGAATCTGCTCAATTTAATATCACCAATCTCCTTATGGATAGATTCACACTCTATTTGCATTTTCCTGCTCACCCATGTGGCAAAATAAAAGTCTATGGCTAGGAAAGTCATTTTGAACAATAAGCTCTTGACACTACAACATGTAAGTGTATTTTGCTCCTCAGTTTTGTCCATAATTTATTATGACCCACTCAGTAAAAGACCTTTGAATAGTCAACAAAATAGAAATAACCGTTATTTCATATGCAAGCAAGATTCTGCTGAAGATTATCCAAAAATGACTGGAACAGCACATCAGCAGAGAACTGCCTGAAGTGCAGGCTGGGCTTAGAAGGGGTCGTGGTACTAGGGATATTGTAGCTAATTTTAGATGACCTTGGCTGAAAGCAGGGAGTAGTGCCAGAGGAACGTCTATCTGTGCTTTATTAATTATGCAAAGGCGTTTGACTGTGTGGACCATAACAAACTGTGGCTGACTCTGAGAAGAATGGGAATCCCAGAACACTTGATCGT
>NW_006399857.1:1495597-1512068 GCF_000299155.1 Elephantulus edwardii
GATTCATCCTTGGGAGGGTTAAACTGTGCTGCTCCTTGGAGGCAAGGATTCTGAGGCTCTGTCTGACGTACTTTGGTCATTATATAAGGAGAGACCATTTCTTGGAGAAGGATATCATGCTTGGGAGGGTGGAGGGCATGCGCAGGAGGGGAAGCCCCTCTAGGAGGTGAATGGATTCGGTGACTGGGGTAATCAGGATGAGTGTGTCGGAGACAGTGAGATTGGCACAGTACAGAGCAGAGTTTCCGGTTGTTTCAGATTGTTGTACACAGGGTCGCTATGAGTTGCAAGCCACTCAACGGCACATAACAACAAGGACAACAACTATACATATGTATGTGTATGTGTGTGTATATATATATATATGTATGTGTATGTGTATGTGTATATATGTGTATATACATATATGTAAGTGTATGTGTGTGTGTGTGTATATATATATATTGAGCAGCTCTTTGAAATCTTCTGGTTAGCTTTCTTACTTCAGCAGTTCTTCCTTTTATTCTAACTTCTGTACATACTTTCTAGAGCAAGTTTCAGAGTCTTCTGATGTCCATATAGGTCTACACCTGCTTCTCTGTATTTTTAATGAAATTTTGTTTCTTCATGTATGATGTCATCCTACAACTTGCCTGACTTTTGAACATTAGTACTCATTATATCAAATCTATTCTTGAGATGGTTTCTAGATTCAGGTAGGATATGCTCAAGTTGTATTTTGGCATTCATAGGCTCGTTTTAATTTTCTTAATCTTCAGCTTGAACTTAGATTGAACGATTGGTCTGTCTCTTCACAATAGGTCTGCTTTCTGCTCTTTCTTCAGCTTTAACTTGAGCTTAGATTGAACAACTGATCTCTTCATAATTGGCCTGCTTTCTACTCTGTGGTGGTGAGGGGCTGTGCTATTCTCACTCCTCGTGGTCCTTTGAAAGAGATGTTCACGGCCCTGTGCTCCCATGGCCCATTTTCTGCTTTCTAGACTATTACTAATAAATTATATAGCACGTTGTTGTTATTGTTATGTGTCATCAAGTTGCTTGCGACTCATAGCAACCCTATGTACAACGGTTCTAAACTCTGCTCTGTCCTGTGCCAATCTCACTGTCTCCAACACACTCATCCTGATTGCCCCAGTCACCAATAAATCCATCTCCCAGAGGGCCTTCCCCTCCTGCACCTGCCTTCCACCCTCCCAAGCACGATGTCCTTCTCCAAGGACCGGTCTCTCCTTACAACATGACAAAAGTATGTCAGACGAAGCCTCAGAATCCTTGCCTCCAAGGAGCAGCACAGTTTAACCCTCTCAAGGATGAATCTGTTTGTTTTCTTTGCAGTCCATGTTACCCTCAACACTCTTCTCCAACACCAAAGCTCAAAAGCATCAATTCTCCGTCTATCCTCCCTGGTCATTTTCCAGCTCTCTGATGCATAACTAGTGATTGCAAAGACCATGGTCTGTACCAGACTCACCTTAATCTCCAGAGACACACCGTTACTCTTCAGAACTTTAGAGAGGTCCCTAACATCAGACTTTCCCATCACAATATGTCTTTTAATTTCCTGGCTGCTGGTGCCAAGAGTGTTGATTGTGGAGCCAAGCAGACTAAAGCTGTGAACAATCTCAATCTCTTCACCATCCATCCTGATGCTGCCAATTGGTTCAGTGGTGAGAATTGTATAGCATAGATCTTGAAATATTTTAATGATGACTATACAGACATTTATTGTCAGCTTGTCATTCCAATATAGTAGAATGGATTAGTGTTCAATTAAAAACACGCAATACCACACTGTTTCAGGTTGTGAATGCCTACACTATTGATCTTTATGCATTTCATTTCCATTTTTACAGCTTCCTGTTTTCTGGTATTCATACTTTGTGCACTCCATGTTCTAGTTCCTAATAGATATTTACAGCTGTCTTCATTTTGAGTTATGCCTCGTCAGCAAATGAAGATCTCTCATTGGATTAAAGTTTTACTCTGTCCACATAATTAGGGTAGATTCTACTTTGAGGAAGGAGATCTTCCCCAATTGTGTTTTGACTTTCAACATGAGATCCTCATCTTTTGGCACCACATCAGAAAATATTCCCTACTATTTATTGGGTTTTTAAGGGCCTCTTCTTTCAGAAGTGGATGGCCAGTCCTGCTTCCTAGTGTGTTTTAGTGTAGGAGCTCTCCTGAAGCCTGTCCACCACAGGTGACCATGCTAATATTTGCAAACCAGTGGCATAACGTCTAATATCACAGTAACATGCAAGTCACTATAATAAGACAAACTGACAAACACCTGGTAATATCTATAGTTAGAGTGGTTTTTATTTGAGTGAAAATTTACGAGTCATATTGAGCTTTCATTCCATCATTCATCATTCAAACATTTTGTTTTGTAACATTAATTACAACTGGAGGGGTGGGATTTGGTTTTGGGGTTCTGTTGGTTTTGGGTTTTTTTTCTTCTGGTGTGTGCGTGTGTATGTGTGGGGGAATAGGCTATACCTTAACTGCAAGTCTGGGAATCTATACGAAACTAACACAATGTTCATTATACACATAATGAGAATATAGAAAAGCACACAAAAACATAGGAGATTATACCTTAAGATTAAATAGCCATAGAACACTACAGTAGGTTATATGAAAATGTTTATATATTAAAGATAAAGTTTAAATTTGCCCATCAGAAATCAATTATCCACATGTTAATAATATAGATGTAAAAAAGATAGAAAAATCTTTTAAATCAAATATGTAATTCACGCAAACAGTTTCAGACAAAACAGATAAAATGATTTCTTAGTAATAGGTTAAGATTTTGGGGAAAGAAATAATTCCTTTTTTAGGTCTTCCAGTGACATTTAGTATTTTACCTATTAGTCATAGCTTTGAAGTTACTGCATTGAGTCACACACTCAGAAATCTAATCAACCCAGATGCTCTATAACTTTATAAAGAAAATGAAAAATACATGCTTCTAAAGGCCCACCTATAGGGAACACCCCTTATCTTTCTGCCCCAATCTGCCTTTCAAGAAGCACGGCATGAGGCCAGGCATGAAGAATGATTGGGTAAACAAGGCCCTCTGTGTTGCTGACAGGAAGTGAGTAAATACAGCAGCCTTTCCTCTCAGAAAAATAAATAACATTTCCTCATTCTCTCACCTTAGTTTCAGCTTGATTGAGCATGAAAGAGCAATGCTCTTCTTCCTTCAGAATACCACTTACGAACTTCACAATGGAAGTTCCCCTTCCTATGTCTTTGCAGTGAAGGGCCTCACTACCATGTCTGCAGGGTGTTCTGCATGGACCATGGACAGCTAGGCAGGAGATGCGGATCCTATTTCTGGCTCTGCCCCCTGGCTTGCTGTGTGACCTAGTATAAATCACTTACACCTCTCCATTTCCCCAACGGCAAGACAGCTGCTGAAACATTCGCCACTGTCTCCAATGTCACAACTAGTCTCTTGCTACAGGCTTGAGAACAGGCCGGAGCTGTGTCACTTGTCAGAGGAATCAGGCAGTCGGTTACTCATTTTCTCTAATATGATTGAATTGCCCTGGATAAATCCACCAGAGGCTCAGAGCAGATGGTGTGATATTTACTTCCCCCAACTGATAAAAGCAGAAAATTTGCCCCTAAACCCCAAACCCGAAAAAACCTCCCAACAACATGCAGGTAAAGTTTGCTTCAGTTTTGGGAAGTTTTAATAGACCTTTAGTCCTCCTGGGAAATATCTATCTAAATAGATAGATATAGATATAATAATAAAATTAGAAAAATTTGGAATTCTTGGAATCATAAAACTTGAGAGTTAAAAGAAATTTTGGAAATAATCAAGATCTTGACAATAAGACTTACCCAAGGAATTTATATGAGAATGAAGTTTCCATATTCCTACTAAGACCTTTAATTAGGACCCTATTAAGTAAATTAAGGGATATAGGCATCTATATGTTAAGGAAACATCTCAGGGAAGTCTAATAGTGAATTTAGTTTAAGAATGAGTCAGGTGTGAGAATTTGGATATTATTTTACTTTATTTAAACATGTTTGAATACCTCCAGAATCAAGTAAGTCACTACTTATGCAGTAATGCTGTTTTGAAGGTGTTTTTATATTTTTAAATTGTTGTTGTTGTTGTTATTTGCCGTCAAATTTCCTGCGACTCACAGTGACCCTGTGTACAACAGTCTTAAACCCTGCTCTGTCCTGTGCCAATCTCACTGTCTCCAACACTCCCACCCTGATTACCCCAGTCACTGAATCTATCCATCTCATAGAAAGTTGTCCTTTCCTGGGCTGTCCCTCTCCAAGGACTGGTCCCTCCTTGCAACATGCCCAAAGTATGTCAGATGAAGCTTGAGAATTCTTGCCTCCAAGGAGCAGCCAGGTTTCACCCTCTTCAGGTTGAATCTGTTTGTTTTCTTAGCTGTCCATGGTATTTTCAATTCTCTTCTCTAGCACCACAGCACAAAGACATCAATTTTCCTTCTACTTTCCCTAGTCATTGTTCAGCTCTCTGATGCATAACAAGTGCTTGCAAAGACCATGGCCTGTATCAGATGTACCTTAGTTTCCAGAGTGACACCATTGCTCTTCAATACTCTGGAGCAGTCCCAAACAGCAGACTTCCCCATCACAATACATATTTCAATTTCCTGGCTGTTGGTGCCAAGAGTGTTGACTATGGAGCCAAGCAAACTAAAGCTGTGAACAATCTCAATCTCTTCACCATCCATCCTGATGCTGCCAATTGGGGCAGTGGTGAGAATCTTTGTCTTCTTGATATTGAGCCTCAATCCATATTGAAGGCTACAGTCCTTGACCCTCTGCAGCAAGCACTTCAGGTCCTCCTCAGTTTCAGCAAGCAGGGTTGTGTAATCTGCATAATGCAGATTGTTGATGAATCTTCCTCCAATTCTGATGCCACACTTCTCCTCATAGAGCCCAGCCTCCTGGCTAATGTGTTCTTCATACAGGTTGAAAAGGTATGGGGATAAGACACACCGATATTGTTCTATAGTTTCCACACTCTGTTGGGTCACCTTTCTTTGGGATGGGAACAAATATAGATCTCTTCCAGTCAGTTGGCCAAGTGGTTGTTCTCCAGATTTCTTGGCACAACTTGGTGAGCACATCCAGGGAAGCATCTGTTAGCTGAAATATGTCGATTGGTATACCATCTATTCCTGGAGCCTTATTTTTTTGCTATTTCCTTCAAAGCAGCCTGAACTTCTTCTTTCATCACCATATGCTCATGTACACACCCCAAAAATAAGAAAATTTAAAAAAAACAAGCTTTAAAACTGCATCCTGGGGTGTCAGGACCCTTGAAAATTGGCTTTTTCTAGCCATTGTATTGAGCTCCAGCTACTCTAACTACAGACACATGGTCTTGCAAATCATCAACAGCTATCGGACCAATTTAAGAAAGTGTTTTCCACACCGTAAAAAAAATGACAGGGATGGTGACAACGAGATTGTGAAGAATTTGTGCCATTGCTGTGAGGCGACTCTGGCAAGGTGTAACCAGAGGAACCTTAGAGATATAGTCACAGTTAAAGGTTTTGCTTGCTGGATAATTTAATGAAAAGCTGACATAATTGCTGTGAGGTAAAGTTTTCTGGATGATTGACCCGGACTTTCATTAATTGAGCAATTGTGTCTTTCTGTTAATCTGATTTGGAACTGTTTTTGTCTCCCCCGCTTTCTAACCTATCTCCCTAATAAACCCCACAAATGTGAGTAAAGTATGTGAGTCAAGTTGTAATGAACATCAGACCTAATTATTGGTAGAAATAGGTCCAGAAGCACATGTGGAAATAAAAAGATTAATTGCCTTGGGAAAATCTGCTGTCAGGGACCTCTCCAGAATACTGAGAAGCAACAATGTCAGTCTAGAGACTAAGATGCACCTGATTCAGAGCATGATTTTCACAATTACTTGCTATGCATCAGAGAGCTGGACAATGACTAAGGATGACAGAAGAATTGATGCCTTTGAGTTGTGCTGGAGAAGAGTCCTGAACATACCATACACCACCAAGAAAGCAAATAGGTTTGTTTTGGAGAGGGTGAAACCAAGTTTCTCCTTGGAGGTTAAGATTTTGAAGCTCTGTCTCACACACTTTAGGCATGTGGCCAGAAGGGATTGGTCCTTGAAGAAGGACATCATGCTCTAAAGGGCAGAGGGACAGAGCAGGAGAGGAAGACTTCAAATGAGATGGATTGATACTGTTACTGGAACAATGGGGGTAGGTATGTCAGAGTCAGTAGGACTGGCTCAGGACAGGGCAGACTTCAAAGGTGTTGTACATAGAATTGCTGTTAGTCACAAGTGACTCAGTGGCACATAACAGTAGCATGAATTTTATCAATGGGGAAAGTTCCTGTTTATGAAGTGGGTAGAAGTAAGACTCGACCACTCCCATATGGTATCTGCTCCTTTCACGAGCTTTCAATATGGATTGCTTCTCAATGTCAAGAAAACAAAAATCCTAGCCACTGGATCTATAAGAAACAACAAAAGATGGAGAAAAGATTGAAACTGTCAACGACGTTATCTCACTTAGATCCACAATTAACATACTTGGTATTAGCAGCAAGGACATCAGGAGATGTATTGCACTGAGAAAGTCTGCAGTTAGGGACCACTCCAAATTATTGAAGAGGAATGATGTCAGTTTGAGGACTAAGGCTCACTTGATTCAAGTCATGATCTTTTCAGTCACTTGCTATGCATCTGAGTGCTGGGCAATGACTAAGAATAACAAAAGAAAATTGATGCCTTTGAGTTGTGATGTTGGAGAAGAGTGCTGAGTATCTCATGAGCTGTCTTGGAAAAGATGCAGCCAGAATGCTTCTTGAAGACATAGATGGTAAAGTTTCATCTCACATACTTTGGACATATTGGTAGCAGAGGGATATCATGCATGTGAAGGAGGAGGGACAGTGAAGGAGAGAAAGACCCTCAACCAGGCAGATTG
Organism: Elephantulus edwardii; assembly: GCF_000299155.1. Taxonomy (NCBI): domain Eukaryota; kingdom Metazoa; phylum Chordata; class Mammalia; order Macroscelidea; family Macroscelididae; genus Elephantulus; species Elephantulus edwardii. Next base: position 1,502,587 of record NW_006399857.1, read on the forward strand.
ACACAGTGGCTGCAGCAATGGGCTTGAGGGTGTTAGAGATTGTGAGGATGGTACAGGATAGGACAAGGGGATCCTAGGGTCTCTATGAATCATAGTCAAGTCAATAGCATCTAACAACAACAACAACAGCAAAGATCATTGTTACTTTTATTAGGTGCCATAGAGTTGACTCCAAGTGATTCTATGTACAGCAGAATAAAACTATAACCTATCCTAGGTCATCCTCACAATCTCTTCCGTGTGGTTTATAATTTATTCTACTAATAGTAGCTGTTGTTGTCAGGTGCTGTTGAGTTGAGTACAACTTATAGCGAACTTATGAACAACAGATCTGAATCCTGTCCTACTCTGTACCATCTTCCTGACACAAAGAGCCTGTTGTAACAGTCACCATGCCCATACTCCTTTCCTGATTTTGAACCGTATAGTGTTTCCTTGCTCTGCTCTGACAACTGCTTCCTGGTTCAAGTATAGATGTCACATAAGCAAAATCAAGTGTTCTGTGATGCCCATTCTTTTCACAGACACAATTTGTTATGATTCACACAAATGATTTTTAATAATTAATGAAACACAGATAGATATTCCTCTGGTATAGTCTGTTTTCGGCCAAGATCCAGCTGACATTGGCTATGATATTCCTTGTGCCAAGACCTCTTTTAAACCCTGCTTGGTTCTGTTCCAGTCATTTTGGGATGATCTTCAGTAGGATTTTGCTTGTGTGTGATATTACTGTATTTTTCAACAATTTCTACATTCTACATACACTTTTTTTAATGGGAATAAATATGGATCTCTTCAAGCCAGTTGGCTTTTGGCTTTGTTTAAAATTTTATACAACATAAAATAAAGATACCAAGGAGCTGAGTTGAGCTCCTGGATGTCAGAGGAGCTGATTAAGACAAGCCAAAATGAAAACAACCACCAAGGCTTTATTCACTTCTGTCATGCTTTAAGTGAGAAGGTAAAGCCAAAGAAAGAACTAACTCTCTCCCCTGTTCCACTCCCTCCATAAATAATAGCACCAGGCAGGTGGATCAGTGCAGATATGACAGCCTTCATCATTACTGAGTATACCCTGAACAAAAGAATCACACAAGTTAGGTAATAATCTACAAAATCATTGCTCCTGCGTGTTGCATAGTATTCCACTGTGTGAATGTACCATAATTTCTCAATCCATTAGTTTGTGGTTGGACATTTTGGCTGTTTCCATGTTCTTGCAATGGTGAATAATGCTGCTATGAACATTAGTGTATAAATCTCAGTTTGTGCTCCAGTTCTCATTTTCTCAGGATGTATTCTAAGTAGTGGAGGGACTTGAGAGCATTATGCTGAGTAAGTAACTCAGTCCCAGAAGGATAAATATTGTATAAAACCACTATTGTAGAATGAGTGTAAGGATCCAAGAGGGGTGGGGGAGGGTGGAAGTAGAGGGATGAGGATGTGCAGGGGGAGGAGAGAGATTAATCACGGGGTTGTACAGTTTGATGGCGGCAGCATGAGGGAAAGTGAAAGAATTTGTTCTTTAAAAACAATATATTTGAATTTTGTAAATAAACTAGTAGGAAAAAACCCAACGACATGAGTCATGCAATATTATGGACCCCAGGGAAAAACAGAAGGGAGAAGAAAGAGCTAATAAGGGTGGAAAAATACCGAGTTTTGAGTTTCTTCAGAGTAAGAAAGATGTTTTCAAGTTCTCTTTTTTCCATAAGGAAGTTTCTGTTGAGGCATCTGAGGAAGGCCTCTGTGAAGATTTCTGACAAGCAGACCTCCAAGCAGGGGTTTTGGGCTAACAACGCAGAATGGCTGGTTATGGGGTGAATGTTATGTATCTGAGTGCTTGGATTATAACTCCCTTTACAGACTGCAATGTAACTGCAATGCACTGACTGTGCTCCATGACTGTGGAGTAAAGGCAGCTTTCTCCTGTGAGGTCTTCCAGGCAAAGCTTCCATAGTTGCTATGACCGCTTCTGGAAAATACCACACCTAGGTCTGTAGCCAGGAGCTGGACTCCTCAATAAGCCCTAAGGTAGGATCTGAGAAAAGAGGCCACTCTACCTTGGGGTGATCATATTGCATAATGCTATTTGAAGTTTAATATCTTGAGATGTTCCTTTTGAGATAAGCTACTTAATTGAACCTGCCTCAAACTGAAGATACTTTGGAACCACTGCTTTAAATATGGCTTTATTTTAAACAATGCCCTTATTACATGGGTATTTCTTTTGTGTGCAAGGAAATAGAATCAGACACTTGTGGGGGTCAGGGTTAGGGAGTCAGGGACAGGCTTCCCCTGAGGTCCCTGCCCTCTACAGTGGCTAGAGTTACACCAGGTAGAGACCAGCAGAGTGTAAACCCAGAGAAGAGACCTTGCTTTAGCCTGGTTTGATTCAGCTTTCAGCAAGCCCCAGGACTCCTGTGTCATGATTCCCTCCTACCTGCTGCCCATTTGATCTCTGCTTGGTAATTTTCCCCTTCTCCCTATTTCTTAAAAAATTCCTTTGCTTCCAGACACCTTATTAAAGTGACTCTCTTCTGGCTGTTAGAGTTAAGGATCTGTCAGCATTTTCCATTATAAACCTCTCTCAGCTGACACTCTGTTCTTAATTGGCACTGTTGTAGTGGGGAAAAAAGAAGACAAAAAGCATTAGTTAATGTTAGACCAGGCTCAGTTTTCAATCTTAACTCGGAAAGTCTTGGAGTGGTGGGGTTCAGTTAGCCTTTTAATTTACTAGGGTATCTTTCACTCATAGGTAACTACTCTGTTATTCATGGTGTGGTGTCCGCTGACAACCTGAAGGAAGTCTCTTTACCAGGAAGACCGGGTTCCTTCACCTAATTTTAACTTCCGGCTCTAGAGTTTTCCAAACAGGTTAGCTCTCACAGCAGAATACCAACACTTAAATATAGGACTTGGAAAGATCCTTGGAAATTCTCCCTAGAAATTCTCTCATTTCTTCATTTTGTGGATGAGAAAGATAAGCCAAAATGATGAAATGATTTAAAATTCTTTTTTTCAACTTGAAAATACTTGGTATAATATAACCTCTGGCTTGCATTTAAAAAGTGAGTTCAGCCTTAAGAATTTTAAAAATTCACTCTTTAAAGAAGAGTTCATGTGGAGAGTTAAATAAAGATAAAATCTTACATATTTACTTTAACATGTGTCAAATGGATCTGCCTTTGCCAGGTTCTGCTGAATTTTTCCTACTCCCCTAACATGTATGTCTTTGATTTCTTCTTTATTTAAGGGCACTTGAAATAGAGTGAAACTTAAGAAAGACATTTGTTAAACAATCTGACTGCAGAAGCCTACATTTTTAAGACTCCCAACACTATTATAGCTTTGTAATTCGTAGGTAAATTGATAGGTGTATTTTTAGAAACTCACCTTTATGGAGCCTTACTGAAGAATTTAAGCTGTTTCTATAGAAACAATACATCCTTCTATTTCTTTATATAGTCCCATTCTATTGGTTAGTTTAATATTTGATTAAGTTACTGAATTAAAATGGCAAGTACTCAGAGAGTGACAGGCTTAGGAATCCAAACTGCTGATGCTTGTCTAGTCTGGCAACTGAGGACAGTAGGAGTATTTTGGTATAGCCAAGAAGAGGCATTAACAGAGAAGAAAAAAATTAATGAGGTCAGTGTATCTGACCAGATGGTTAAATGGTGGCCATTTAAGACATTGTTTACAATAATGTAGACTTTTGAAAGCAGATTTTTCCCTATTGATTCAATTTAGGGCTTGTGATCTAATGCAGGAATCTTTGTTTCTATTTTCCAGCCACACTCAACCCAGTTCATTGCCACCAAGTTGCTTCTGACTCAAAATTACCCTAGAGGACAGAGTTGACTTACCTCAAAGGGTTGCTAGGACTGGAAGCAGACTGCCACTCTTTCTCCCACAGAACCCTGAAGGGTTCAAACCATTGACCTTTTGGTAAGAGGATATTAAGCACTGTGCCAATGAAGTACTTGTTCCTATCCCTAGTAGCACTTTTTTCCCACTCCTAGCTCTAGCCCTAGGGTCTGTCAGGAATCACACTTGTGATAGAGGACAGCAGTTCATACTTCCTGCTGGGTTAGCTTTTTGTTCATTAAGCACCTGGATAGATTTCTATTTTTATATTTCATGCTCATTTATGCATAAATTACTTTTGTCATATTTTATCCAGTGAAAGACTGCATCGATGTCTTTGTTTTCAAGATGGAAAAATGAGTGTCCTATTTGAAGATGAGGCCCCCTTTGTGTATAGTCATCCTGATGTGAAGATAATACACCCTTGATGAAAGTGACTAATATTTGAAGTGCTTACTAGTAAAAGTCAAAGACAATGTGTAGTCTTCCATGTAGATTTCATCCTAACAGAGAGAAGAAAAGAAATCCTCAGAACTGGACTGTTAGGGATTGAATTGTTTCTCTTCACCACCAATACCCCCCAAGCCCTGCCTCATATTCCATCTTATTAGGTCACCACTGTCAGCATCATGTAATTATCCTTATTTTATGACCTAAAGAAATTATCCTTGGTGGTGTGACTCCTGGCCTTTATGATATTAATGAGATAGGATTATAAATTGTTATTTTAACAAGACAGTAGGTTATATCTTAATGTGATTACTTTTGAGGTATAAATACAATTAAACAAGCAAGCAGAAATCAGAGTGACCTACCATCAAGAAAAAAAAATCAGAAGTGGAGAGTGTCTTTTGAACCTGAAGACTCTACACTAAGGAACTTTTATACTCAGGCAAAGACCAATGCTAAGAAACACATACATCGTCAAGGACTTAGCGATTGAGATAAAAGACAGGGACTTTCCCACAGCTTATAGAGAGTAAAAGTCTTCCTCTAAAGTGGGAATGCAGAATTTGGACTTCTGATCTTCTAACTGTGAGAGATGAGGAATTCTATAGGCCCCGTGGACACAAGTATGGTCTTGGTGACAGAAATGAGGCAGGGGATCAAATGATTGAATTCTGTACCATTTGTGAGGATCTATTAATTGAAAAGACTTTTTTCCAAACACACAGGTGGATGTTATATACATAGACCTTTTCTGATGAAATGAACAGGAAGATCTATTAACAATCTGCATTATGGAGATGACACAGCTCTGCTTGCTGAAACTGAGCAGGACCTGATGTACTTGCTGCAGAGGGTCAAGGACTGCAGTCTTCAGTATGGACTGAGGCTCAATGTCAAGAAGACAAAGATTCTCATCATTGGGCCAATTGGCAGCATCAGGATGGATGGAGAAGAGATTGAGATTGTTCACAGCTGCAATTTGCTTGGCTCCACGGTCAACACTCTTGGCACCAGCAGCCAGAAAATTAAAAAAAAAACATATTGCGATGGGAAAGTCTGCTGTTAGGGACCTTTGCAGGGTACTGAAGAGCAATGGTGTCTCTCTGGAGACTAAGGTGCATCTGATACAGGCTATGGTCTTTGCAGTCACTTGTTGGACAATGACTAGGGAGGATAGAAGGAGAATTGATGCCTTTGAGCTGTGGTGCTGGAGAAGAGTATTGAATATACCATGGACTGCCAAGAAGACAAACAGATTCATCCTAGAGAGGGTTAAACCAAGCTGCTCCTTGGAGGCAAGGATTCTGGGGCTTCATCTGACATACTTTTGACATGTTGTAAGGAGGAACAGGTCCTTAGAGAGGGACATGATGCTTGGAATGGTGGAGGGAAGGTGCAGGAAGCACCTCTATGAGGTGGATTGTGTGTCAGGATGGATGTGTCAGAGGCCATGCGATTGACACAGGCTAGAGCAGGGTTTAGGGCTGTTGTACATAGGGTCACTATGAGTCGCAAGTGACTTGACGGCACGTAACAACAACAACACAACCCCTGTGGAAAGATTCATTGGATAAGCTTACTGTCAGTAGTAAAAACTTTTGCGTAAGAGCAAATTGAAGCACAAGAGAATCAAAACAAGTCCACAAAAACCTAACTTTACTCATAAATTACTTTTGTATAAGTTCAAATTGAAGCAAAAGAGAATCAAAAGAAGTCCACAAAATCCTAAATTAGATCTTGAATCAATCCCGCCTAAATTTTAAAATAAAAGTCATTTCAAGGATAGATTTGAGACACTTAACACCAATAATTGAAGACCAGATGAACTGTAGGATAACATCAAGGATATTGACCATGAGGAGAGAGACCAAAATGAATGTCAGAAAAGGCTTTGAAAATTGCGTTGAAAAGACAGGAAGCCAAAACAAGATGGAGAAATGCCGAAGCAAAGGAGATGAAAAGAAGATTTCAAAGGACAACTTGAAAAGACAAAGCAAAGTATTAGAATGAAATGTGCAAAGAGCTAGAGTTAGAAAGGGAAGAACATTCTCTGTGTCCCTCAGACTGAAGGAATTGAAAAGGAAATTCAAGCCATGAGTTGCAATGCTGAAGGATTATATGGGTAAAATCTTGAATGATCTAGGGAGCATCAAAAGAAGATGGGAGGAATATATAAAGTTTGCGTATCAAAATAATTGGTTGACATAGAACCATTCCAGGTGATGATGAAAGAAGTTTAAGTTTCACTAAGAAATGAGGCCCCGAGTAATTGATGGAATATCAGTGGCCATGTTTCATCAAATAGATACAGTTCTGGACATATTAATTTGGTCTATGCCAGGAAATTTGGAAGATATCCACTTGGCCAACTGATTTAAAAGATTCATATTGTCTTTATTTCACAAAAGTGTGACCCAGCTGAATGTGGAAATTACTGCAAAGTATCACTAGTATGACAATCAAGCAAAATCTTGCTGGAGATCCTCAAGGATGCAGCTGGAACAGTACATCGAAAGAAAACTGCCAAATATTCAAGCTGAATTTAGAAGAGGATGTGGCACCAGGAATATTATTGCATATGTGAGAAGGATCTTGACTGAAAGCAGGAAATACCAGAAAGATGTATATTTGTGTTTTATTGATTATTCAAAGGCCTTTGACTGTGTTGTTGTTGTTATGTGCTGTCGAGTCACCTGCAACTCATAGCAACCCTATGTAAATTGGCCCTAATCCAGCTCTAACCCTTGCCAAACTTATTGTCTCTGACATACCTATCTCGATTACTCCAGTCACTGAATCAATCCATCTGATTGAGGGTCTTCCTCTCCTGTGCTGTCCCTCTCCAAGGACTGGTCCTTCAGTGCAACATGTCCAAAGTATGTCAGAAGAAGCTTCAAAATCCTTGTCTCCAAGGAGCATCTTGGTTTCACCCTCTCAAGGATAAAATTGTTCTCTTAGCAGTCCATTGTATATTCAATACTTTTCTCCAAGACCACAGATCAAAGACATCAAGTCTCCTTCTATCATCCCTACTCATTGTCCCAGTCTCTGATGCATAGCAAGTGATTGCAAAGACCATGGCCTGTATTAGGCACACCTTAGTCTGCAGACTAACATCGTTGCTCTTCATTACTTTGAAGAAGTCTCCGACAGATGACTTTCCCAATGCAATACACCTTTTAATTTCCTGGCTGCTGGTGCCAAGAGTATTGATTGTGGAGCCAAGCAAACTAAAGCTGTTGGCAATATCTATCATGATGCTGCCAATCGGCCCAATGGTGAGAGTATAAGAAGTCGTGGATAACATTGAAAAGAATAGACACCCTACAACACTTAATTTTGCTCGTGTGAAACCTGTTCCTAAATCAGGAAGGCATTGTACAAACAAAGCATATGAAAACTACATGGTTTAAAATCAAGAAAAGTGTACACCAGGGCTATAGCTTCTCTCCATACCTAACCATTCTGTGTGCAAAGCAAATAATCTGAGAAGCTGGACTCTATAAAAAAGAATGTGACATCAGGATAAGAGAAAGACTCTCCAACAACATGCAGTGTGCAGATGACACAAGTTTCCTTGTTGAAAATGAGGAGCATGTGAGATGCTTATAATTCAAAAGTAAAAAAAAAAACCCTACAAAAACAAAACACCTATAACTTTTAATATGAATTATATCTCAACATTAAGAAAGCAAAAATCTTCATTCCTGGGCCAATAGACAACATCATGATAAATGGAGAGAAGATTTCAATGGTTAATGAGTTCATCTTTCCTGAATCAACAATAAACATGGCAATAGCAATCAAGAAATCAAAAAAGGTGTAGCATTGGAGAAGTCTGTGGCCAGGAACTTCCCCAAGGTACGAGCAATAGAGATGTTATTTTGAGGACTAAGGTATGCTTGATCCAAGCCATGGTCTTTTCAGTTGCTTTCTACGCATCAGAAAGCTGGACAATGAAAAAGGACAACAGTAGAAATATTGATACCTTTGAGTTACAATGTTGGAGAAGACTGATGAATATCCCCTGGACTGCCAAAACCCAGATACATCTTGGAGAAGGTGCATCCAGGCTGCTCCTTACATAAAAGGATGATGAAACTCTATCTCACATACTTTGGTTAGAATGTAGTTAGAAGAGGTCAGTCCTTGGAAAAAGACATCATTCTTGGAGAAGTTAGAGAAAGAGAGGAAGACCCTTAAATGGATGGAATGACACAGTGGCTGGAGCACTGGGTTCAAGTATATCAAGGATGGTGAGGATAGTGCAGGATAGAGCAGGGTTCAGGTCACTGTCATAGGGTCACTAAGTTGTGGAAGACCTAATGACACCTAAGAGCAACAACAACAACAGCAAGAATTCCATAGGGATGAGAGGGGACACTGCATTATACAAAATCAGGAAAGGTGTGAATCAGGGTTGGAACCTTTCTCCATACCTATTTAATCTTTGCTGAGCAAAAAAAATTTGAGAAGCTAGATTGTATGAAGAATAATGTGACATCAGGACTCATCAACAATCAATAGCCTGTGTTATGTAGATGACATCATTTTATGCTTGCTTCCTGAAAGTGAAGAAGACTTGAAACACTGGAAAAGATCGAAGCCTATACAGCTTTCATGCAAGAACATGGTAACATCCCAAATGTCCAGCCATAACCAAATGGTTTGAGAAAGTATGGAACATTCACACGATGGAATACTATGCATCACACAGGAGCAATGATTTTGAAAATCACTGCCTAACTTGGGAGGACAGAAGAACATTATGCTAAATGAATTAACTCAATCTCAATAAGGACAAATACTGTAGAAGACCATTATTGTAGAATGTTATGGGAAGCCAGTACTAAGTATTTGTAATAAACTGAATGCTATTTCAGGATGTGGGGGAGGCACAGTTCAAGCTAGAGTTCACCCTGAGGCACTAAGGCAATCCTTAAGGGTTTACCAGATTCTTGCATTTGCTAACCTCTTCCTCCTGAGTCAAGCAGAAGGTTTTCAATAGAAAGAGCTTGACTTCATTTGCATTGAATTCTCTTCGTGATTTACTTGCATATAACTTTCAATAAAGATACAGAGAAGCTTGGCTTGGGGTCTTCAGTTGAGAACTGCTGGCCCCCTGTTTTTCATGCTCTCTGCTCTATCTCATTCCTGGC
>NW_006399857.1:1514168-1528884 GCF_000299155.1 Elephantulus edwardii
TTATTTAAATTAAATAAAACTAAAAGCAAATAATATCAAGAAAGCAAAACTTCTCTCCACTGAACCAGTTAGCAACATCCTGAGAGATGGAGAAAAGATTGTAATTTTCAAAAGTCAAGAAACTTTAAAAAAAAGTATTTCATGGAGAAAATCTGCTGCCAAGGACCCCTCTGAAGTGCTAAAGAACAACAATGTCAATGGAACAGTTTAGGTGATTTATGTAGGTCATGGTTTTTTCAATTACTTTCTAAGCATTTGAAATAGGACAGGAATAAGAATGACAGAAGAAAAATTGATGCCTTTGAGTTGTGATGTTATTGAAGAGTATCGAATACCCACGCACTGCCAAAAGGACAAAAGAAAGGGTGCTCTTTAGAGGCAAGGATTGAGAACTTGTGTCTCACTTCCTTTGGGCATGTTGTTAGATGGGGTCAATCCTTGGAAAAAAAATATCATGTTGGGAAAAGTGGGGAGTTAGAAGAAGAGAGGAAGACCCTCAACATCAACAAGATGGAATGGCACAGTGACTGTAACGGTGAACTCAGGCATATCGTAGATTGTGAAGATGGTATAGGATATGTCGTGGTTCAGATCTGTCGGTCATAGAGTTGCTGCAAGTTGTCGCCAACATGATGACTCCTAACAACGATAATAACAATAGTCCATAGAGAGTTGCACTGTTAACTCAAAAGTGGCGTTTGAACCTACCAGTAGCTCTGGGGGAGAAAGGTGGGCAATCTCTTCCTGTGTGATTCACAGCCTCAGAAACGGAATGGAATGTCAGCTATGAGCTGCTTCTGACTCAACGACCATACATTTGAAGCTGTGGAGTACCTGTGTGTTCATGAAAGCCATCCACTTGTGATGTTTATACTATATCTGCACTAAATAAACAAGACAAAGGCCAACAGGCAACATCATGGTAAACAGAAAATATTGAAGTTGCATAGAATTTCATTTCACTTAGTTCCTCAAATCATCACTCCTGGAGGCAGCAACCAAGAAGTTAAAGAATATATTGCATTGGAGAAATCTGCTTCAAAAGACCTCTTTAAAGCATTAAAAAGACACAGGGGTCAATGTGAGGACTAAGGTAGAACTGACTTAAGCCATGGCACTTTTTGTCACTTCCTATATATGTGAAAGCTGGACATTTAATAAGGATGACTGAAAAAGAACTGATGTATTTGAATTATGATGATGGCAAAGGAACTGCCCAGAGAAATCTGAAGTGAGAGAAGTGCAGGTCAACAGCTCCTTAGAGGTGGGGACATTGTCTTAGATACTTTGGACATACCATCAAGAAAAATGAATCTCTAGAGAAGGAAATCATGATAGGAAAAGGTCAGCAAGAAAGAGGGAGACCCTTAGTGATATGGACTGACATATTGGCTAGAACCATAAGCTGAAACATAATGATTGTGAAAGTGGGATAGAACTGGGCTGTTTTATTCTGCTGTGCACGAGGTTGTTATGAATTTGAACAAACTTGACGCCACCTAATAGTGACAACAACAATATAAGAGGGATATGTGCTCTAGCATGCACCCCCCATCTTCCTCCTGAGTTACCTTGGAAGCTCTCCAAGTTATCACTGCTTTTTGTCTCCCTGGAAGCCAAGTTTTAATGCCACTTCCTATTATCCCATCACTCTGTCTCTTGGACATTCTTTCTTTGATATAGATCTGTCAGGCCCCTTTGTAAAAATGTAAACCTATTACATTGCCTTTATTCACCCTGGCACTAATGTCCTGACTTCAAATAAATGTCCTGGAGCTCTGCTGGCTGGCCTGTCCAGAGCAGCACATTTTCAAGTTACTTTCCATCTAGTGTCCTCTCTTACTTTGTTTAAGATGTAAAATGAGGGCATAGAATCACAAGGCTTAACTAATGGCCTGCAATTTCCTGCTGTCTCTATACCTTTTTTATGACATTAATTCATTGCCATTTCTCTGACCTGTGGAATCTCTTCTGGATAGAAATAGCCAGGAGTTAAAATGAAGTTAAAAAAAAATCCAATTGATATCAATAGTTTTGTCAGAGTTTTTGTCACTGCCTCTTTGGAACAGCATACACTATAATTGTTTTATATAATCATTTTAACAACTGTTCTCTCTGTTAAAACAGCTATCCTAATTGCTCCTCCCCTCTACCTGAAGGCTGAGGTTTTGATTTTGCCCCCTTTGCTTAGGAAAGAAGTGCTATCCACTTAAAGTACTTAAAGTCATCAAAATGCTGCTCCTACCTCTTCTGATTTTCTATTTTGTTATTTTTCTCCAAACAGATAATTTGCCTAAAAGTACTAAGAAAAACAACTGGTTTGAATCTTATGTTCTTTGCATTGTGACTTGATATTCTAATGAGTTTTTCAAACATGTTATGATTAATATATATCTTATGCAAGACCAACAGGGCAGCCTGCAGATAAGCCTCAGAAGGCAATAAAAGGTAAGAAGGAAAGATAAATACGAGTTAAGTACAGAGAAGTGGTGGTGGTGGTGGGGAAGCTGTTACAGTAGGCATTAGGGGATTGCAATCAATGTCACTAAACAAAATGTGTAAGAATTGTTGACTAGAAAACCAATTTGCTCTGTAAACTTCCGCTCTAATCACAAGAACAGTTAAAAAAAATCCCACCAGTATCAAAATTCCAGTATTTGAAACCAGTTAATATATATATTAACAGGTTTCAAATTAATATATATAATTAATATTAATCAAATATATATATATGTATGTAAAGATAAAGCGACTATAGATCTATAGATGCAGTTAAAGATCTTGAGATTTGCTGAGTATCCTGGATTTTCCTCATTGGACCCTAAAGTTTCCTTGTAAGGGAGAGGCTGAATTTCTTCTGTTGTCTGTAGCAGAAAGCAGAGGTGATGTGTGATGACAGCAGAGATGTGAAGATGCTGCAGTTCTGGCTTTAAGGAGTGTAAAGGGGGTAATAATCCTAGAAAGATAGCTCAGAAAGCAGAAAAAGACAGTGAAATGGATTTCCCCTCTAGCCACAGGGAGCTCTGGTACCATGTTGGATGAGGAGTTGCTCTGACAAAAAGCCAGGCAGTTTGAATCACCAACTATTACTCTGGAGAAAGATGAAAAATTTCATCTCATCCCTTCTGCAGTCTTTGAAAACCTACTGGAGGATTGGCTATGAGTTGGTTCTGACTAGATGGCTAACAACAAAGATGCAGTCTTCAGGGAGATTGAGACCCTGGGGCTAGTAGATAGCCTTGATTTTGACCAAGATTTAATTTCAGACTTCTAACCTCCAGAATCATAAGATAACAAATCTGTGTTATTTTAAGCCATACATTTATGGAAGTGTTACAGCAGTCATAGGAAACTAATACTGTCAGAAACCTCTGCTTTGGGAAGGCAGATTGGCTGACCATGGCCTGAGGCTATGAGCGGGGTTCATATATGCCCCATAGCTGTTCAAAGGGAACACAGGGAAAGACTTCCTAGGATATGTTCTCCTCATGGCAAACTGGTGGAGCATAAGCTCAAACCAAATCATAGGAACACATATAACACCTCTGTTTGCATTATGTTTTCTGTCTGCTAATGTGCCAAAAGCCAAAACTAATATTAACAGGCTGAAAGGTGTATTTTGTTCAAAGTGAAAGGGGGGGAGTGTCTATGAAATGCTTGCTGGACCATAATATAGTTCATCACAGAAAGAGATCATGTAAATCCATTGACCTGAACTACTGTCAAGGTAACTCATCCATCACATGAACAACCGGGTTGTAGCTGTGGAACACCAGACACTGCTGCCTGTCATTGGTATTGGGTTCTGTCTGCCATTACCATTCAATGATTTGTAAACTGCCTCTGCTTTTTTTTTTAAAAATTATTTTTAATTTGAGCTGGATTCAAAGACCCAGGTACAAACATTTGGTTGATCAAGCCTCCATTTGAGTTCAGTTAGAATACACTTCTTTTAAGCTTCTTTGGTAGGAGGTGGGGGTCCAACCTCTGCCAAGTCTTACACAAAGGCAGGATTCTGTCAGTCTAGGAATGAGGCTTACATGCAAAACTAGATCAAACTCTTCCAAGGGACATCATGATAGAGTGGGAAGGAAAAGAATGTGCCCCCGTTTACTTAACTATTTTGAAGCTTAGTTTCCTTACCTGTCTCATATTGTTAAGTGCCATTGGATCAATTACAACAGATAACTTCCCTATGAACACCCTATCTTACGCTACCCTCATAATCTCTGATATTCTCGAACTCCTTGCTTCAGTCATTGTGTCTATCCACCTTTTTGGGAGTTGTCTTCACTTTCTCTGACCTTCCACATTTACCGGAATAATGCTTGTTCCAAGGACTGGTCCCTCTTGAGAAGACAAAAAGTATGTGAGACAAAGTTTCACCATTCTTGCCTCTAAGAAGCACCCTGCTCCTTAGAGGTGAGGAGTCTCTGGGTTCCAGTTAGGTTGTGCTTCCTCCAGGACAGAGATGCTTATTCTTTTTTCAGTTCATGAGACAGTCAGTGTTTATCTCCAATATCGTAATGCAAAGGCATTAACTCTCCTATAATTCTTACTCATTTTCTAACTTTCAGAGGCACAGGAAGCAGTTAAAAAGACTTTGGCTTTAATAAAGCACATCTTAGTCTTTAACCTGATATCATTGCTCTCTAGCCCTTCAGAAAGGTCCTTTATAGAAAGTTTCCCCAGTGCAATACACCTTTTGATTTCTCAACTGCTGCTACCATGGATGCTGATTGTTGATCCAAGTAAAATAAAATCATTTAATCTTTTTTCCTATTTATCTTGATATTCTCTATTGTCTAGTGGTGAAAATGCTTGTTTTCTTAATGTTGAGATGGAACTCCATATTGAAAGTTGTCTTTGATTTTCTGCAGTAACCCTGTTCTTCAAGAGAGAGTGGGCTTTGCTGAATCCGCTCAGAAGAAACTACAGGCATATGAAATAGACACCTTGAGAAACTTATGGTCCATAGTCATTCAAAACACTAACAACAAAAAGTTATCCACTAAATATATGCTGATGCATCAAGACTTTCAACCTCTCGTCTTCCGTGTCAGGAGAAATCTCTTTATTGTGTGTCAAAAGAGATCAGCTTAAAAGCCATGGGGGACATTTGAGAAGTCACATGGTAGAGAATAAGACCATAGTCTTCAATATGGATTGAAGCTTAACTTCAAGAAGGCAAAGATTCTCACTGGGCCAATTGGAAGCACCATAATAGATAGAGAAGAGATTGAAGTTGTTAATAATTAGAGCTTGTTTGGCTACACAATCAACACTCTTAACACCAGCAGTCAGGAAATCAAAAGACAAATTGCATTGGGAAAATCTGCTGCCAGGAACCCCTCCAGAGTGCTGAAAAAGCAATGATGTCAGTCTAGAGACTAAGGTGTGGCTAATCCAGACCATGGTCTTCGCAATTACTTGGTATCTATCAGAAAGCTGGACAATGACTAAGGATGATAGAAGAAGAATCTATGTCTTTGAATTGTGGTGCTGGAGAAGAGTCTTGAACATACCATGGACCACAAAGAAAACAAATAGGTCTGTCTTGAAGAGGGTGAAACCAAGTCTCTCCTTGGAGGCCAGAATTTTGAAGCTTTGGGCATGTGGCCATGTGAGATGTCCTTGGAGAAGGATATCATGCTTGGAAGGGTGGAGGGACAGCACAGGAGAGGAAGACCCTGCACGAGATGGATTGATGCAGTAACTGGGGCAATGGGGGTTGGTGTGTCAGAATTAGTGAGACTAGCTCAGGACAGGGAAGGGGTCAGAGCTGCTGTACATAGGGTCGCTATGGGTTGCAGGCAACTTGATGGCACACAACAACAGCAGCAACAACAACAACATGGTAAAGCGAACCCATCTGAAAATAGTTGTTATGTGCAACTGAGTCAGTATGACACACACTTGATGCTCCAGTGAAGTATTGATGTAAATTGCTATGGCAGAACTTTCATCTGGATTCCAAATATTAGTGTGTTGCAGTGTTACCCTTCAGAAGCAAATCCTTTTGAATCTTTCAATGCTGATATGTCACACCCTCCACCCTCCATCGTTCTAATCCTCTCTTACACAGGAGGTCGAAGGACATGGAGCTGTGTTTTGTGCCGCAAAGTCATCTTGAACAGCCACATGGCACAGGAAACCAATACAACAGTGCTGTTGTAGTGGGCAGTGGTATCCACACTGCTGAAAAGGTCCAGCCTCCACTCTTGACCTCCATTGCCTACCTCCCACTGCTCATCAGGTAGAGAGAAATGTTCCCTCACTTACCTCTCCCTCTCTCCTTGCTAATCCCCGCTCTACCTCAGCCCACGCCCATGCCATCTTGTATCTGGGAGCCAGAAACTCTCAGAGCATTCTTCCTGCAGCCAGCGGACTGTGCCACCTACATCATACAGATAAAAATAACAGTAAAGCCTTTTGTGTAGAATAGAATCCAACTACTTGATGCATCAGGTGATTAATAAATAATAGTCTTCAAAAACAAACTCATTCTTCTTCCGTCATGAAGAAGCTTCTAGTTTATCGCCCCCAGAAAGAAACAGTTATTTTAGAGCTCTGTATGCATTCACTTAACCACATAAAACCATTCCTGTATCTGGTCTGCATCCGTGAGTTGTTTTGCTAGGAGTGGTCTACCTACTCATTGAGATGGCAAAGGTTAGTTAGAAATCCGCTGTTTGCATTTTTTGAGAGAGGTTCGGGATGCAGTTACTCTTTTCCTGGGGTCTATCTTTTTCTTTCCCTCAGCCTACTCTTTGTACAAACTTGGTGTCCTCCTGCAGATGATTTCTTGTAATGAGACCTAGGCTTCTTAGGTGGATGAACTTACTCTTTAGGAAAAGAGTTAGGAAATCCATTTGGGTTTAGGTTCAGGAAAAGTTTTGAATCTGGCTCTACCAGCAATAAAGCTGGCATTTTGATGTTCAGCTGATTAGCCACTATGTTGCTTAATTTATCCCGAGTCTGAAGTATCAAAGAGTGTAACTGGCAACGTCAAACTCTCCAACATTATTATAACGGGAGTCAAAGAGCAGAAGTTTAAAGTAGAGAGCTGTTATCCAGAACTCTCAGCGCTAACCCTTTCTTATTTGGCCAGTTTTGTGTCCTATAAAATGGTTTATTTTTGTCTGCCTAGATGGCTGAACTCCAAATGCCAAAAATAACCTGAGAAGGAAGATGACAAATAGTTGAGTGGTAACCACAGTGATGAACAACCTGAAGTGTTTGTAGTCATCTGAGTTGGCTCAGAGAAGCAGTCCAGGGAAGTAGCACATAATTGGGAGCTGGAACAGATCTATTGCTGACTCTGCCACCTGCTTGTTTAAGCTTCTTTACTTTGGACCATATGGGCTGCCTGTTCTTTGGTGAGTGCCCAAGAACTGGGTGGATGTCACCAAAGCTTTTTATCATCCATATAAATGAAGGATGATCACAGAAAGTCTAGGATGAAGAGTCATCAGGGTCTTTCAAAGTGTTAACAGCTATTTCTTTCCAGAGAAGGGGCACATGTGTAGAAGAATCATCAACACAGGAGAATTCTTTTCTTCACTTTCTCAGATTTGACTCAGCTCACAGAATTTTTCTGGTTTGAAGATTTTAAAGTGAAGCTCCACTTTCCTACCTGTTCAGAGAGCATGAAAGATGTATAAGCTTATCCTTAATTACACTTTTATTGTAATTTAGAAAAATTATACTTGAAATGAGTTACACAGTTGTACGTAGAGTCATATAGATACATCTTTAATAGTACTTTACCCATGCTGGATCCTGTTGTGACCTGAGAAAAAGGCTCTTCAATAAAAAGCTAATAAAGCCTTGGTACAAATGGGAGAGACAATGACAAAGCATTTGCATTTGATATATCTATGTCTACATACACATACATATCCTCATCATTTCTGACATATTCGAGCCCAATTGCTGTCAATCCATCTGGTTAGGTTCTTTCTCTCTTTTGCTGACCTTCCACCTTTCCAAGTATAATGTCCTTTTCCAAGGAATAGCCTCTCCTAGCAATATGCCCAAAGTGTATGTGAGATGACACTTCACTGTATTTGCCTCCGAGGCATACTCTGGCCATACTTTCTCCAAGACAAATCTCTTGGTTCTTTTGGCAGTCCATGGGATATTCAGTACTCTTCTCCAATTCTGCCACTCAGGGGTTTCAATTCTGTCATCCTCATTCATTGTCTAGCTCTCAGATGGATAGCAAGTTATTCACAAGACCATAGCCTCGATCAGGCACACCTTAGTCTTCAAACTCAGGCACATCTTCATCTTCAGACTGATATCATTGCTTTTCATGAATTTGGAGAGGTTCCTGACTTCAAATGAATTTCAATCTTTTCTTCTATTGTGCTGTTGCCGATTCATCCAGTTCTGAAAATGTTTTTTCTTGATGTTGAGATGTATCTATTTTGAAAGCTATTGTCTTTGATTTTACTTCAAAAGCATTTAAAGCCCTCCTCATGATCAACAAGCAAGACTGTGTAACAGTCACAAGCAAGATTTGTGCAACAAAGATTGTTCCTAAATCTTCCTCCTATCCTGCAGCCACATTCCTCTTCTTAAAGTCTGGCTTCTCAAAGAATTTGGTCAACATGCAGATTTAATAGGTATGGGGAGAGGAGACAATGCTTAACCTTCTTTTCTTGAATTTAAACCACCCAATGTTCCCATGTTCTATTCAGACAGTAGTCTGACGTACTTCCAGCTCTTGCACCTTCTTCCACTGACTCTAACACAATCTATCTCTCCCATGTTGTTGTGTGCCATTGGATTGGAATCAGCCTATAGCTGACCCTGCAGCAGGTTTTCAGAGGTAGTAAATCACACAGGAGGAGATTACTCATCCTTCTCCTGGGGTACAGCTGGTGTATTCAAATCACATGCCTTTGGCAGCTTCTTACCACTAAGTCCCCAGAGCTCCCCTAGTTCTCACTATTCTACTATTAAGTTTGCTAATTGATTGAGTTGGACACACAGAACTCACAATTATGTTGTGTTAGAGAATTAACAGGTTACAATTTAGACTGGAGATATTCAAGACCTAATTCTTCAACGAGGACAGTTTCTTCTCAAGCATACTCTCAGATAGGCATCTCTTTCACCTCATAGACTTGGTCTCTGTCCTGGACAGGTATTAAAAGGTTCTGTTAGTTCTACTAATTTTATGTGTACTTCATCATCCTCCTCTGCCAGTCAGCTTATGTGAAAGCATTTGACCCTGGCTCTGTAGGGGGCCAGATCTAGTTCAGTAGTTCAGCTCTGTCTTCCACTGTCTCTAGTTACCACTACTTTTGCTGCCGCTGGTAGCCTGATACTGTGTCTTAGTCATAGTCTCACTCCATTTAGAGTAGGAATCTCTGGCCCAAAGAAGGGGCCATGTTCTATGCTTCTTTGTTGATGGGAGTAAGATTCCCATTTTTCTGTCTCTGAACCAGCTCAATTTAAACTTCGTGGGATGGTTAACTGACCAATCCTATTTTTTAATGGTCTAGATCCTTTATTTGAAAATCCCCACCCAGAAGGTGCTATTTACCTTACTTGCATTATTAGCAAGCTATCCAATCCCCTTGTTGTTGTTGATTGTCTTCAAGTCAAGCAAACCTCATAGTGACCCTATGAACAAAAGGCCTTAAGCCAGCCCTTCTACATCTATTGATATTTATCAAAGTACATAGAGTTTCCAGAGGCATGTTATTTAGGAACTGAATGCCACTCTGCTTCCAACACCTCACATTTGCGTAGCCTACTCAGCCAAGTAGTGAAAGTCAACACCAATGGCTAGAAAAGCATATTGAATAATCTATACAAGGGATTACCTTCTTTATCTTAGGTATCATAGATTTTTAAGCCTTTCAAAGGGTGTAGTGTCACCATTTTTCTCTATTGTTCTTTATTGGTTAAATATACATGAATTTTCTTGATCCCTGATAAGTTTCTGCCTTGCATTGGCTCTGGATTTCATAGATTTTACCCTGTAAGCAAACAAAACAGGAGAAATTTTTATGCTTTTAACCAAAGACTAAAACATTAGAGAGCTCTGATGGTCCAGTAGTAAGAAGTGTCATTGAAATGCCAGTGACATGTGGTACAGATCTACCAGCTGCTCTGTGGAAGAAGGATGGACAAGGATGTGATTTACTGCCTCTGCATATCTACTGGAGGTTGGCTATGAGTAATTTATCACTCAATGGTATACAACAACAACAACAAATATATATATATATAATTATTATTATTTGCCACACTGAGGTAACTTGGGGCTGCTGTGGTGCTGAACACTGTGCCATTGGTATGTCAAATGCCATAATGGTTACTCATGGTGAACAATGTTTGGTGGAGCTCTCAGATTAAAGACAGGCTTAGAAGCAGGAGTGGTATCCTCTTCCTAAACAACATGCCTCTGGAAACTCTATGAATTTAGATAAATGATAGTTATAGAACATAGTTCAGGCCTTTTGCTCATAGGGTGGGTATGAGTTGTGTTCAACTCGATGGCACTTAACAACAACAACATATATAAAAACTCTTTATTGAGGATTAAAGTCAGTCATTTTTCAGAACTTCATTATGTAAATATTATAAATGGTATATAAAATAAATAAATGGTATACAAATCTCAACACGTTCCACTGATGTCATATCAGTTTTGACTCATAGCATCTCTACTCTGGGTTTCCAAAGCTGTAAACCTTTAGGAGAGGAGACTATCTTTCTCCTGTGGATCAGCTGGTGGATTTGAACCAATGATCTTTCCATTATCAGTAAGACACATTAAGGACTATGACACAAAACTCCTGATATATAAGGACCTGGTATTTAAATAGTGCTAAACATATGTAGTAAACTGCTTATATTACAGAACTTTTCATTTTACATCAATATCACTTTCAAAATGTTCCAGGAAATCTGTTTGTTTTTTTTTTTTGTTACTACTAAAGAATGTTTATGAATGAAATTTTCTTTTTCATGGTTGTGGTTGTTGTTATGTGCTATCAAGTTGCATATGACTCATAGTGACCCTATGTACAATAGTTCTGAACCCTGCTCTATCCTGAGCCAACCTTATCATCTCTGACACACCTACCCCCATTACGCCAGTCACTGAGTCAATCCATCTCATCAAGCGTATTCCTCTCTTGCGCTGCCCCTCCTCCCTCTTCAAGGACTGGTTCCTCCAGCAATATGCCCAAAGTATGTCAAATGGAGTTCAGAATCCTTGCCTGAAGGGTTTCACACTCTTCAAGATGAACTTGTTTGTTTTCCTAGAAGCCTGTGGTATGTATATTCCACTCTTCTCCAGCACCGCAGCTCAAAGGCATCAATTCTCCTTCTATCATCCATAGTCATTGGCTATTGCATTATTTTTTTAAAAAATGTAGCTTTCCTATGGACTTATATTTTTCCTGTTAATTTTTTGTTTTGTTTCTTTGTTAATTCCCCAAATCTCAAACTTGCTTTTTAATGTTCCAAGAAACAAATTAACTTCATTTTCCCAAAGAAGTAAAAATTATTCATGTTGAAATGATATTTCTTCAAATGTTAACACATTCTAACCTCTTCTATTGTATTTGTTATGGTTGTTCCTTCACTGCACACAGAAGCTGAAATAGATTTAGATATAATTGGGTCACAGATTATTAAATAGCCAGCTTCTCTATTTAGTCTTGTGACATTTTCAAATGCACACACACATTTACTTTTCTTCCCACTATTGGAGACCGTTTTCCTCCGCCAGTACTAACTGAATGGAAATTTGTTCATGATCTTTCAATTGTACCTTCTTTTTGAAGTCCTTTATAATTCTTCCTTTCAGACCATGAGACCAGATTTACAATTGATTTTCTTGTCTTCAGCTATTTATTATTTCATTTTCTCTCCTGCCTCCCACAGACTGGCCTTGAATCTTTTCCACCATGCTTTTATCAGAAAATGGCCTTTTCCCTTCCTTCTTTTTTGTTTTTTTTTTAACAAATACTTACTAACTACAGATTCTATAATTTGAATATTCATGTTTACTCAGTTGAGTTGATGGTATAGTAACTTCACCTCCATCTTGTATTTCTCTTATTTTCTTTGCTCTCTTTTATTTTCTGTGCTTTTGTTGTTAGATGTGACTGAGACTGAGCCAATTTGTAACAATCTTACATGCAACATAATAAAGTCCCAGTCCTGCATTGTCCTTTTATAGTCATTACTGCTGTCATTGTGTCAATCCACTTCTCTTCCTCTCTACTCTTTACTTTTCCAAGTTTGATGTTCTATGCTAGAGACTGACCCTTCTTGATAACATTCCCAAAGTATGTGAGATAATATTGTTCCAGCCTTACATCTTCCAAGGAGAATTCTGGCTATACTTCCTCCAAGACAAGTTTGCCTGATCTTTCACAGTTCATGCAGTCTTAGAACTTAGAAATTTTAGGGCTCTGGAATTTTTCCACCCATACAAGAAATACCATCAAACATGAACTATATCCTTCAGAAAGCAGACCTATGAGAGCACTGAGTTCATATCTAGCTCTGAAGTGTGTTGTTGTTGTCATGTACAGTTGAGTTACCTGTAACTAGTACAATAGCTCTGAACACTGCTCTAGCCTGAGCCCATCTCACTCACTCCTACATACCTACCCCATTGCTCCAGTTACTCTATCTCATCAGGGGTCTTCCTCTCCTGTGCTTCCTATCCCTTTCAAGCATGATGTCCTTCTCCAAGGACTGGTCCCTCTTGGCCACATGCCCAAATTATGTGAGACAGAGCTTCAAAATCTTAGCTTCCTAAAAAACTTGGATTTTGGTGGGGAGCCTGCGAGGACAGACAAGGGAGGGCCAGGCCAGGGTTCTGCCCATAGCCACCCCTTCCCCTCCTCTTACAAAACACAGGTACAGAACCATGACTCCCAGAGGTCTGAGGGGAAACGCCATCTTTATAAACTTGGATTTTGGTGGGAAGCCTGCTAGAACAGACAAGGGAGGGCCAGGCCTCATGCCCTTGTCTTACAAAATGCAGGTACAGAACTACAACTCCCAGAGGTCTGTGAGAAACACCATCTTTAAAAAGTTGGATTTGGGCAGGAAGCCTGTGAGGACAGATGAGGGAGGGCCTTTGGCCCTAGGGCCAGAAAGACAATCATATATACCAAATCTATAAGATTTATCAACCTCTCCTGAAAAACTCATGTAGCATTGAGGATTAAGTTACTTGGGAAAGCAAACTGGTTTCTAGCCTGACCATGTGGGGCCCCCTAACTCAAACAACAGGGAGATCCTGGGCATCTCCAGAGAGCAGGAAGCCATTTCAGAAAGGGAACAACAGACTTCCTCCTTCATTATTTAGGTTCCCCTGTACTACCCCTCCCTGCATGTATCAGTGCATGCTGCTTCCCTCCCCCCTCACATGAGCATCAGAGTGTGCACATACCATACGTGCATCTGCCCATGTTCCTGCCCAACCATCTCCACCTTCTCCTGGAGCAGTGACTTAAAATAAAAAACCAGCTACCATCTCAGACATGAAAAACTCTACTACATCAATGTTCTAAAAGAAGCAGGGTACTTCACTTATCCCACAAGCCCAAAGCAAGGTATCACCCCTGAAAAATGACACAATAGCAATGGATTTCCTGAAGCCAGAAAGCCTGATGGAACTTTCTGACAGAGAATTTAAAAGAACAATGATTGAATATTTTCAATGGAAGAAAAACAAACTTGATGAATTACAGGACACTGCAAGCAAAAATCAGGAGGACCTTAAAAAAAATCCAAAACAATGCAGATAAAACAAACAAGGCACTAAAGACACTGCAAAAATAAGAAACCATGATTCAAAATATGAGGTAGGGTTTCTGATGCTGTCAACATGATGGAGGGACACACAAAAAGTGCTGAAGATATGGAATACAGGGTCAGTGAAATAGAAGACAGAATTATCACTACAGATCTGACCGAATAAAAAGCAGAGTAAAAAAAGGAAACAGAAGAAAAACCTAAGAATAATGTAGGATACCATCAAAATAAATGATATTCACATCATCAGAATCCCAGAAAAGGAAGTAGCAAGTAAAGACACTGAAAAAGTTGTGGAAGAATGAGTAGAACAAAACTTTCCAGGCATAATGAATAGTGAAAGAATATATATTCAAGAGGCTGAGCAAACACCATATAGAATAGACCCTAAAAGAAAAACACCAAGGCACATCATTGTCAAATTTACCAGAACCAAAGATAAGGAGAGAATTCTGAAAGCAGGGAGAGAGAAACAAAGAGTAACCTATAAGGGAGAAGAGATAAGACTAAGTCCTGATTTCTCAGCAGAAACCATGCAAGCAAGAAGGCAATGGAATGGCATATATGGAACACTCAAAGAACAAAACTGTCACCCAAGAATATTGCACCCAGAAAAACTGTCCATCAAATATGAAGGAGAGATCAAGATATTCCCAGAAATACAGAAACTAAGGGAGTTTGTAAAAACAAGACCAGCCTTACAGGAAACACTGAGAGAAGTCCTTCATACAGAGATGCCACAGAAAACAGGATGGACTAAAAAACTAGCAACAATGCCAAAAAAATCGAATAAAATGATAGCAATAAAACCTTACCTCTCAATAATCACATTGAATGTGAATTATTTAAATGCACCACTGAAGAGAAAAAGAGTAGCAGATTGGATAAAAACCCAAAATCCATCAATATGTTG
>NW_006399857.1:1532474-1538258 GCF_000299155.1 Elephantulus edwardii
TTGTACATTGGGTCGCTATGAGTTGCAGGCCACTTGACAGCACATAACAACAACAATGCAAAAACCGTCACAAAGGACAAAGAAGATCACTACATAATGCTCAAAGGGTCAATAGAAAAAGAGGATATAACAATACTGAATATCTATGCACCAAATGAAAGACCTCTGAAATATATAAAACAAACATTACCAAAACTGAAAAAGGAAACAGACAACACTACTATAGTACTTGGAGACTTCAATACACCCCTCTCATGAAAGATAGAACTACCGGAAAGAATCTCAGCAAAGATACTCAAGAATTAAATCACACAATAAACTAACTCTATCTCATAGATTTTTATACACTAATACACCCAAAAAAAGCACAGTATACCTTCTTTTCCAAGGTACATAGAATGTTCTCCAGAATAGATCACATTCTAGGTCACAAGGCAAACATCAACAAATTCAAAAGCATAGAAATTATACAAAGTATCTTTGCAGACCACAATGCCACAAAATTAGAAATTAATAACAAGAGGATAAATGAGAAAAAAAATAATACATTTTGAAGCTGAACAACAACTTGCTTGAACATGAGTGGGTTTTAGAAGAAATAAAAAATGAAATGGAAAAAGTTTCTTGAAATAAATGACAATGAAAACACCACTTAGCAAAACCTTTGGGAAACAGCCAAAGCAGTAATTAGAGGTCAATTTATAACAATAAGCAAACACATCAAAAGGCAGGAAAAATTGACTATTGACTCTCTAACCCAACATCTCCAGCAAATTGAGAAAGAACAGCAGGAGAACCCTGAAATTATAAAAATCAGCACTCTGGAGAGGTCCATGACAGAAGATTTTTCCCAATGCAATTCATCTTTTGATTTCCTGACTGCTGGTGTTAAGAGTGTTGATTGTGGAGCCAAGAAAGCTGTAATTGCTAACAACCTCAATCTCTTCTCCATTCAACACGGTGCTGCCAATTGATGCAGTGATGAGAATCTCTGTTTTCTTGATGATGAGCTTCAATCCAAACTGAAAACTACAGTCCTTGACCTGTTGTAGCAAGTGCTTCAGGTCTTCTTTAGTTTCAGGAAGCGAAGTCATGTCATCTGTTTATCGTAGATTAGTAATGAGTCTTCCACCAGTCTTGATGCCACACTCCTTCTCATAAAGCCCTGCTTCCTGAATGATCTGTTCTATGTACAACTTGAAAAGGTACAG
This sequence comes from Elephantulus edwardii, assembly GCF_000299155.1. Taxonomy (NCBI): domain Eukaryota; kingdom Metazoa; phylum Chordata; class Mammalia; order Macroscelidea; family Macroscelididae; genus Elephantulus; species Elephantulus edwardii. Next base: position 1,533,686 of record NW_006399857.1, read on the forward strand.
GGACAAGATGCATCTCTGACACATTCCTTTACTGATTTTGAACCATGCAGTGTTTTCTTGCTCTGTTCTGCTTCTCGGTCAAGTATAGGCTTCATATTAGCAAGATCAAGTGTTCTTAGACTTCCATTTTCCTCAGGCTTAGTCACAATTTCTTGTGATACACACAGTCAAATGCCTTTGCATAGTCAATGAAATACAGATAGACCTTTTCTGGTACTCTCTTCTTCCTGCCAAGATCCATCTGACATTGGCAATAATGTCCCTAGTGCCAAGACCTCTTCTAAACCCAGCCTGTATTTCTGGTAACTATGACTCACAAAGTCAAATAACAACACTAAACTATAGCTATTTTTTTCCATTTTTCTTTACATAACAAGTCATAGTTTTGTTGTTATGACTCATACTGTCAAATAAATTTATTTGCATAGTCAAATAGACATTGTTCTGGTATTCTCTGCCTTAAGAATACAAATTGATTTGCTTACAAAATTGATAAACATTGTGTTTCACACTTCTTCATTCACATTTTGTTTCATTCATTCACATTTTGTTTCATACAATCATGCTCATACATTGTTGTTGTTGTGAAGTGCTGTTGAGTCTCAGGCAATTCATAGCGACCCTATGAGGGAGAGTCCTTGACGCTTGGGTGCCTTTCATCCTCTCTTCAGGTTCAGAGGGTTTCTGGAGGCAAGCTATTATGAAGTGGATGCCACTCCTCCTTCCAAGCTTTGCTCATACATTATAATTTATGAATCAATCACCACTGGACCTGCCCATCATTACCCACAGAATGTATGTGAATGATTGTACGAAACACAATATAAATGAAAGATTGTATAAAACACAATGTATATGAATAAAACATAATGTAAAGGAATTATGGGAACTAATGAAATTTCTTTTTAAAAAGAATACAGATTGAGAAGAATGGGAATCTCAGAATGATTAACTGTGTTCACGCTAGACCAAGAAGCTGTTTTCTAAACAGAGTAACATTGTATTGTTTACAACAAGGAAAGGTATGTATCAAGGTTGTATCCTTTCTCCACATCTATTTAATCTGTGTTCTGAGCAAATAATTCGGGAAACTGGGCCCTAAGAAGAAGAATTTGACATCTGAATCAAAGGAAGACTCATCAACAACCTGGGGGACGCAGATGAAACAACCTTACCTGCTGAAAGTGAAGAGGATTTCAAACACTTGCTGCAGAAGATCAAAGACTACAGCCTTCAATATGGATTACATCTCAGAAAAAAAAAAAAAAACAGAAAAAGAAAAGAAAGAAAAAAGTCCTTACCATGAGACTGGCAAGCAACATTACTGTACATGGAGAAAAGATTGAAATTGTCAACAATTTCGCCTTGCTTGTATCGATAGCAAACATCCTTGGTACCAGCAGTCAGGAGATTAGGAGCTGTATTGCATCGAACAAGTCAGCTGTCAGGAATCTCTCCAAATTACTTAGGAGCAATGTTAACACTTTGAAAACTAAGGTGTGCCTCTTTCAGGCTATGGTCTTTTCAATTACTTGCTATGTGTCTGAGAGCTGAACAATTAATAAGGATGGCAGAAGAAAAATTTATGCCTTTGTATTGTGATAATGGAGTTGTTGATTCTCGTTGAGTCATGCGTGACTCAGCGACTCTATGAATGACAGACCTGAGGCCTTTCTATAACTATCATTTCTCTAAGTTCTTAGATTTTCCAGAGGCATGTATGCGGTTTAGAAAGTGGATGTCACTCCTGCTTCGAAACGTGTCTTAAAACTGGGAACTCCATCAAACACTGTCCACAATGGGCAGCCATTATGGTATTTGAGACCCCAATGGTAAAATGTTCAGCATCACAGCAAACCCAGATTACCTCAGCACAGCAGATTGACAGAAGAGTGCTGTATGATTTAGAAGAATGTTCCCCCAAAATATAGTAACGAGCTATTAAAATATAGTCCCTTGGGTCCAACTTTTAAATATAAGGGCCCTCCAGGAGGTCTAGTTGACTCTAAATAAGAGGCTTAAATAAATAAGAAAATAAAAAAGCAAAACAAAAACACAAAAATAAAAATCCAAACAACCAAACATTCCACAATGACCCTCAACCAAAACAAAAGAGCCCATATTCCAGAGTCTAGTCACTTCACCCAGTTTCCAAAATGGAGACAAGGACTTGGCCTTAAGTGCAAGTGCCCTCCAGGAAGTCTTTTTGATGCTAAAAAAAAAGGCTTAAATAAAAACAATGAAATACTCCACACAGTTCCTCAACCAAAACAAGAGTACCATCTTCCAGAGTCCAGCCACTTTCATCCAAGTCATAGAAGAGAGAGAAGCGGCTGTTTTGTTGGTTTTGCCTCTTCCAGAGAAGCTTTGGCATCCTTGTCCTTTGTCAACTCCTAGAAAAGTCCTATGCCTTCTAAGATCAAATTTTCACAGTTAAAATAGACACTCAGAAAGAAGTAGGTGTAGAAGGCCAGATAACAGACTGGTAAATTCAGATTGACCAGAGAGTTGATTGTAAATGGAATGTGATATTGGTGAATTAATTCTCAGACACAGATTTGGAAGTTTATGCTTGATCAGCAATAAAAAGCTAATCACAAAAGGAAACTAAGTCAACAAATACACATACAAAATGGGACAGAAGATGGTCAAGAGGATGACTACAGACAGTTTACACATGGAGAGGAGGAAGTTGAAAGGCAGTCTGAGGTTGGAGCGGAGAGAGTCCCCTGGTCTGTTCAGTCCAATGCATGACATTGCCAGGTGCTCTTGTCAGATTCGAACCTTTCTTTTTTAAATGGAAAAGAAATTATTGTGCTAAATATAGATACAAGTACTTGCCATTTCAATACTCTTCATGTATACAGTCCAGTGACATTTTTACATGCATCATGTTGTTCAATCACCAAACTTAGAAGTTAGTGTCTTCGAACCCTGTTTTTTTCCTTACCCTGTCCCTTACTACAGCCCTGGTAATCACGAATGCTTTTTGATCTGTTTATATTTGTCTAACATCTATATTTTATAGATATATTTTAAAGTCAAGATAAAAGGAAGTAAGGAATTAGATTTTGTAACTACTCTAAATCTTGTTCTACCTGTCTCTCTTGAAGATCATTAATTTACATTTTAGACAGTATTGCTGTGTACAGCTAATTTTTTTTGGTGTGGGTATATAACCCAGTTTACTTTCACAATTAGGTTCAGTTTTACAGCCCTTCAAACTCAAGAATTACACCATATATATCTTTGTACCCTTTGTATTACTAAAATAATAAAGTTCACTAACATGGTAGGTTTGTTCTTTCTTTCTTTCTTTGTGAAATATATATGCTGTACTATTCCATGAGGTTAGGTCTGGAAATTAAGTGAAAAAGGTCACAATCTTAGAATTTTTCTCAATATTGTCTATCCTTCTTTGCATTTGGACTGGGACCATATGATTATTATAGAGTTTAGAATTCTCTCTAATCTTTTAATCTTCCCTTTCTTTTCTCTTCCTTGGGACCTAGAATCCACTAATAAACTTTGACCTGTATACATTTGTCTAATTTAAATATTTTATTTCATATTTATGACCAAAGTTCTAATCAATGAACTATGAACTGGGTAGTTAAGAACTAGCACACCACCATCATCTCTTTTGTCACATGGATGGAGTCACCTTCGAAGCAAGATATTGAGACAATAGCACTATAGAATGGAGCCTGGATCCCTGAGTCATTGAATGCAGGAGAGCTGAAAGCCCTCACCAAACCCACAGACTTTGTATAAGTGAAAAATAGGCTTGTTTTAAATCACTTTGACTTGGGGGATTTATCTATTTCTACAGCAATTTTTTTTTAATCTTGAGATACTGCAAAACATAAAATTTTGTGTGAAATAAGTACTTATATGATTAATTCTTAGGTGTGTTACTAGGAAATGAAGTGATTTGTGAATGCTGAGGTTTTCAGTTTCAGTAGATTAAATAAAGAATTTAATTTGATAAATTTCTCTGGACTTGGGATTCTGCTTGAACTATCTATACAAGTTGGAGGAAAATAGTTAACCTCCCCAAACCACAATTTCCTCACTTGTAAAATGTGAGAACTGACTTTTTTTCTTGCTCTTACACTCACTTTGTTTTTGTAAACAACTGTGAAAGTAGAAGAAACAGAGGCCATAAGGTAATCATATCTTTATATATAAAAAAAGGTACTTTTCTGTGATTTATTTGTTAGACACTCACAACACTACACTTGAAATAGCAGAAGGAGGCTGGAAAAGCTATTATCTTCTAACTCACGCAGAGATCTTACAGTATGTTGCAACACATTTATCACTATCAACTAGGATAACTTTATTTTTGAAAGAGAATTGTTATCCCACTGCCAAACTTCAACTTTTGAAAATAGATATGACCATTTAGTTATTACAACTAAAGGCACTTTTCTCCTTTAATATCTTCCCATCGCCCTACAAGAATAAACTTATCCACTACATTCAATCTGCCATCTCTGAGGTCCATATGCTGATTATTACTTAATATTGTATGGAATAGATGGTATACCAATTGACATATTTCAGCTAA
>NW_006399857.1:1539423-1564392 GCF_000299155.1 Elephantulus edwardii
ATGCTGGGTAGAGTATAGGGACAGCGCAGGAGGGGAAGACCCTCTATGAGGTGGATTGATTGAGTGACTGGGGCACTCGGGATGGGTGTGTCAGAGGCAGTGAGATTGGCACAGGATAGAGCAGGGTTTAGGGCTATTGTACATAGGGTCGCTATGAGTCACAAACGACTTGACGGCACATAACAACAACAACAACATGGTAATATTTTATAAAACATGTATTTTTGCTCTGTTGTTGTTATGTGCCATTGCATCAGAACCACCTCAAAATTGGCCTTCCAGCAGGCTTTCACAGGTTATAAATCACATGGGAGGAGATTGTCCATCTTTCCCCCATGGAACAGCTGGTGGATTTGAACTACGCTCCTTGGGGTTGTCAGTGTAACTCCTTACCCACTAGGCCTACTACTCTACAAGCCTATACATTTTTACAGGGACGTGATTTTTCTTCATTATACATTCTGAAGGAATCCAGAGTTTTGAGAACTGTAGTCCCCTAAGAAATGTTTTTTTAACTGAATGATAAGCAAATGAATCCTTCACAGTAACACAACATTTTCAGGTTATGCTGACTTGGAATAGATGAGACAATAAAATGGAAAAAAAAAAAAAAAAAAAAACCAAAAAAAAAAAAAAAAAACAAAAAAAACCAACAAAAATTAAAAAAAAAACCCAAAAAACAAACCCACAACAAAACACCCACACAATCAATTAAGCAAAAAAAATCCCCCAAATGTTGTGGTTGAGTCCACTTTGACTTGTAGTGACCTATGCAGATGACACAATCCTGCTTGCTGAAACTGAGGAAGACCTGAAGCACTTGCTCCAGAGGGTCAAGGTCTGCTGTCTTAAATGTGGCTTGAAGCTCAACATCAAGAAAACAAAGATTCACATCATTGTGCTGATTGGCAGCATCATAATGGATGGTGAAGAGATTCAAATTGTTAACAGCTCCGGTTTGCTTGGCTCCACAATCAACACTCTTGGTACCAGCAACCAGGAAATCAGAAGACAAATTGCATTGGGAAAGTCTGCTGTCAGGGAGCTCTCCAGAGTACCGAAGAGCAATGATGTCAGTCTGGAGACTAAAATGTGCCTGATCTAGGCCACAGTCTGTGGAATTATGTGCTATGCATCAGAAAGCTGGACAGTGAATAGAAATGATAGAAGGAGAATTGATGCCTATGAGCTGTGGTGCTGGAGAATAGTATTGAATGTGGACTGCTAGGAGAATAAACAGGTTTTTCCTAGGCAGGGTAAGACCAGGTTGCTCCTTGGAGGAAAGGATTCTGAAGCTTCATATGACATGCTTGGGGCATGTTACAAGGAGGGATGAGTCCTTGGAGAGGAAAATCATTCTTGGGAGGGTGGAGGGACAATGCAAGAGAGCAAGACCTTTGATGAGATGAATTAACCCAGTGACTGGGGAAATGGAGGCAAGTGTATCAGAGACAATAAGGTTGGCTCATGATAGAGCAGGGTTTAGTGATGTTATACATCGGGTTGCTGTGAGTTGCAAGTGACTTGATGGCATATCATAACAACAGCACAGGACCCTATAGGTTATGACTTCTCCACAGGATTTTCAAAGCTTTATGGAGCTAGAGGAGCCACATTTTTCTCACATAGAATAGCTAGTGGTTTCAAATTGCCAACCATTCTGTTAGCAGTTAAATACACTGTGACACCAGGGTTCCTGGGTAAGACAGTTATTCCACAATTTAATGTGCTCTTATATCTCACCCCTTGCCATACTTTTTCTTTTTTTCTCTTTTCTGAGATAGGCCTTCTCTAGTTGACCTGCCATGTGGCTGCATTACACAAATCATATTTTAACTCTGGCTTCTTAGCTTGTTTTGCAAGAAAATTAGAGATTTAATGCATTTGTGTGGGTAAAGAGCTTGAGATCTGCTTAGGAAAGTCATTTCAGAATGGCTAAGTGCTGGTATCATAATATTTGTTGAGAATTGATGAATAGAATTCTTAAAATATTCTTGCTCATTGTGGTATCACTGAAAGCATGCTACACTAAATCCCATTTGTCTTGGGTATAGGATTTCTCAGAGATGAAAGGCAAGAGGAAATTAGTGGATTTTAGAGTGGATTGCATAAGAATGAACAATTTCTCTAAAGGCTTCTTTCCTTAAAGTGACAAAACCTGGAAAACTGCCTATAGTTGCATGTGTGTATGCCTGGTAACTACAAGCCTCGTGACTGGACAAACCTCCAAGGCTGTCAGATGGAGTGTGTGAGAAGCACCTATGTTAATAAGTCTGCTTTAGCACCAAAACACAAAGACTTCATGCACTATTATACAAAACGGGTGACCATGGGGGACATGATGTTGAATGAAATATCTTAGTCACAAAAAGACAAATACTGTATAATACCACTGTTATAGAACAGGATTGCCATGAGGGTTGGAGTGAAACTAAGAAAAGAGGGGATAAATAATGTACACAAAGGTGGGTGATTTTAGTCTGTGGCCCTCAGCCCTGGTTTTAACTATTTTCTGGTAAAACATTCTTCTAACTGGCATAGCACTGGTCTATACATTTGCTGTACAGAGGTAACTTGTGGTTGCTGTGATGCTGAACACTGTGACACTGATGTGTCAAATGTGATAATGGTTACCTATGATGGAGCTCCCTGATTAAAACAAACTTGGAAGCAGGAATGGCACCGGCTTCTGAAATAGCTTGCCTCTGGAAACTCTATGAACTTACAGAAATGATGAAAGTTATACAAGTATTCAGGCCTTTTGTTCATAGGGTAGCTATGAGTCATCTACGACTTGATAGCACTTAACAACAACAACAATGACATTAAAATTGACAAGGGAGAGAACTGTATAAAAGGAATATATGACTAGGTATTATTGGTATGACAAGTGTCCAGAATAAGACCTGCCTAGTAAAGAGGACTAGGGTAGGTGACTGTGTAACAATGAAAGAACTTTTTCCCCCAAAGAAAAACAGTGAACTGGGGGAAGGAAGGACAGGGAGGAAAATGTGCAACCATGAATGAATGGAAATCCAACTTCTTTATGTTGTTGTTAAGAGCCGTCGAGTCGTAGGCAACTCATAGTGACCCTATGAACGAAAGTCCTTGACGGTTGTGTAACTTTCATCCTTTCTCCAGGTTCATAGGGTTTCCTGAGGCAAGCTATTTATGGAAGTGGATACCACTCCTGCTTTCAAGCTTGTTTCAGTGGGGGAGCGCCACCAGACACTGTCTGACATGGGTAACCATTATTGCAATTTGACATGCCAATGTCACAGTGTTCAGCTTCACAGCGAATACAGGTTGCCTCTGTGTGGCAAGTGGGCATACCAGGGCTATACAACCTAGAAGAATGTTTCGCCAAAAACAATTAAAGACAGGCCTTAGGGCAGTGGATTAGAGTCACCCATCTGTAGTTGGTAGCATCGCTTTCAGTCCAATAGGCCAACTGGTCTCTTTCCTATGTTGTTAGGTGCTCTAAGTCATAGGCGACTCATAGCGACCCTATGCATGAAAAGTCCTTGACAGTTGCGTGACTTTCATTCTTTCTCCATGTTCGTAGGGTTTCGTGAGGCAAGCTGTTTATGGAAGTGGATGCCACTCCTGCTTCCAAACTTGTTTCAGGTGGGGAGTGCCACCAGACACTGTCTGCCATGGGTAACCATTATCACATTTGACACGTCAGTGTCACAGTGTTCAGCTTCATGGTGAACACAGGTTGCCTCTATATGGCAAGTGGATACACCAGGACTATATGACCTAGAAGAATGTTTCACCAAAAACAATTAAAGACAGGCAGAGGGCCCTACAGGATTTTAATCTACCACAGGCTCTGCCCCTACTACCCCTTAGTTCAGGGCTCTGGGCCTCCCACCTACTTTTGAAGGGCAAGAAAGAGCAGTAAAACACAGCAAAAAGGATGCCAAAAACTTCCCTTGCCTTGACTGCCACCAAAGTCGAGCCTTCATAGAGGTACCAGCCATCCTGCCAGTCAGCCAGCCGACTTCCAGAGTGGATGGAGACTCCAGTTGCCTAAGCCTCGTGAAGGATTTTAATCTACCGCCTGGAGAATTAAAATCTCAAATAAAAACAAAGAAGTCTGCTTTAGGACTGGAGCAGAAGAATCACTCAGAGTCACTCAAGTTTAGGAGTTATGCTTGTCATTTGTGGTTATGACTATTCTCTAACGGGGTGGAGACTTCATCATTTTTACTGTACAAAGTTTGATGACTTCTGTTATTTGTGAAAGGTATGGATTTCTTCTTAAAAATCTTTTTCATCCTGAAAATGAATGTGGTGATCAAAGTCCTTGCTGGTGGGGGTGATACAATCATCTTTATGCAAATGAACATAGAAGGGTCTCAGGAAGACAGCTGTAGCAATCTGATGTTGCTAAAAATTCCCCAAGTTGTGTTTCAAACATGAAGTCTAAACCGTCCCTTTCTTTCTACCAACAGTGAAAAAGATGGATGTGTGCTTATTGTCGTTCTATTCCTTGCGTTGGCTTTTGTTTACACAGTTCTCTCCACAGAGATACAATCAGAACTTAAATCTCATTTCAATTTGTTAAAAGTTTAGTGTCTTGCGCAGTGCCCTACAGAAACCTACTTTTTTTTTCACTTGAAGGAAAAAATCTCTTAAAAAGAACTTAACTTGATGTCTGTTGGAGGAGAGGACTTGGCACCATCATCCACAAACCTTTGTAGACTGTCTATTTTGTGTAGTAGGATAATAATGATGCAATAATAGTAAAAATTACATTGGGAAAATTCAGGGTACTACACTGTTGCTGTGGAGTAGAAGTAATAACAAAGTATAAGTTATCTAAGCTCAGTCTAGGACTATCTGAAAATGACTGCTGTGTTTAGGCTTTCTCTCAGAAAAACAGGTTTTGATGCTTATCAGCCTCTCCAAATGAAGGAAGGGACACATTTTTAAGAAAGGGGAAAGAAGGTTTGGGTGGGTATGGATACAAATGTTTCATGGTTGCATGTACAGTTGGGAGATGGTGAGTGGAGAATCACTCTAGCTGGGTGACATATTATTCTTATTGAAGTAGACATTGATGTTTTATACTGAGAGTGAGCCAATATAGGGGACTTGAAGATCCGTAGAGCAGCCGGTGGCCTCTAACTGTGTACCTCCAGGAGTACAGTACTGCTTCTTGCCAGTAGGATTATCTGATGAGTTTTAAAAATCATAACAAATGTCAGTTCCAGAACTTAATTTTATTCTCTGTTATTTGAAATGTGTGTGTGTGTGTGTGTGTGTGTGTGTATCTATATACAAACCCTGTAGGATTAAGGAAGGCTGTAAAATTATCTGGGTCTGTGATTTCGTTAGAGAGTATGCAAGTGTTTATAAAGTGGAAAGCTCTAGCTAATAGCCAGAAGTCACATTTAAAATGAGATTTAGCGTAGAATAGTATCAGAATGTGTAGGATTAGAGGCACTTTCTGAAGAAGATCAAAGGCTACAACCTTCAGTATAGACTAAATTTTAACATTAAAAACCCAAAAAGTGTCATGAAGTGAACAGGCAACATCAAGATAAATGGAAAAAAGACTGACATTGTGGCTGACATTCATTTTATGTGAATCTCTGCTCAACACCCATGGAAATGACTGTCAAGATGTATAGCACCGGGCAAATGTGCTTACAAAGACGGCTCTAACATGCTGAAAAGAAAAGATTTCAAAATGTGCCTGACCCAGCTCACGACGTTTTCAGATGTTTCACATGTATGTGAAAACTGGACAATGGATAAGGAAGACTGACGAAGAATTGATGCCTTTGAAATGTGGTGCTGATAAAGAGTATTGACTCTGGATTGCCAAAACAACACACAAGTTTATCCTGAAACAAGAGCAACCGGAGTGTTCCTCAGAGACAAGGATGGTGAAACTTCATCTCACGTACTTTGATCATGTCATCAAGAGGTGTCAATACTTGGAAAAAAGAAATCACACTTTGAAAAGTATGGAGGATCACCGAAAGAGAGGAAGACTCCAAATGAAATGGATTGGAACAGTAACAGAAATAATGAACTTAAACACAGGAGTGACTGAGAAGATGGCATAGGATTGAGAAAGGTTTCAATCTGTTGCACTAAGTGATTATCAGTTGGAATTGATAGCATCTGACAACAGCAAAAGGGTCAAGGAAAGTGAGGAAGAAAATCAATGGGATAGATTGACACAGTGATTGCAGCAATGGGATCAAGTGTCTCAGAGATGATGAAGATGGCACAGCATAAAACAGAGGTCAGATTTGCTGTTAGTAGGGTGACTATGCGCCATACTTAATTGATGTCACCGTAATAACAACAACAACAGCAACAACAACAATTGGAAGAGCTTGGAACTAAGACTTTTCCATGCTTTAGGGATTTTCCATTAAGTCTGAGAAGCCAGATGGAAGATTGATGTTATTGTTGTTGTTGTGTACTGTCGAGTTGCTTGAGCCAATCTCATTGTCTTCAGTATACTCCAGTTACTGAGTCGATCCATTTCATCCAGAGTCTTCCTTTCCTGCACTATCTCTCCATCATTCCAAACATGATGTCCTTCTCCAAGAACTGATCCCTTCCGCAACATGTCCAAAATAGGTGAGATGGAGCTTCAAAATCCTTGCCTCCAAAAGACATGGAAATTCTTTTCACAGGAAAAGACATTCAGATAGTCAACAGGCACATGAAGAAATGCTCCAAATCACTGGCAATAAGAGAGATGCGAGTCAAAACCACAATGATATACCATCTCACGCCAGTAGCAGTGACAAAGTTTAACAACAGCAAGCAATAAATATTGGAGAGACTGAGGCGAGATAGGAACTCTCATATGCTTTTGGTTTGATTGTAAAATGGTACAACCACTCTGGAAGACAGTTTGGCATTTCCTCAAAAAGCTGAATATAGAATTCCACATGACCCAACTATTCTACTGCTAGGAAGTATGCCGAGAAAATTAGAACTCAGACACAAATGGAGATTTGTACACTAATGTTCTTAGCAGCATTATTCACCATCACAAGATCATGAAAACAGTGCAAATATTCAACCACAATTGAATAGATGGAGAAATTGTAGTAGGTTCACATGATGGAATAACATGTGGCACCCTTGAGCAATGATTTAAAACATTACTACATAATTTGGGAGAGACTGGAAAGCATTATGCTGAGTGAACTAACTTATTCTCATAAGGACAAATACTGCATACAACCATTATTGTAGAAAAAGAAAGATAACTAGCAAAATGTATATGAGGATCCAAGGGGGCAAGTTGGGGAGCAAAAGGGTGAGGATGGCAGGAGGAAATCATAGGGTGCAACAATTTGGTGTGCAGAGGGGCTTGCAAAGGAAATGAGAATGATCTAGCTGGGATCTGGAAAGACAGGTTAATGGTGAGCACAATTCAAGGGTAATTAATTTTGTAAAAATAATAAATGAAAATGATTGCATGAAACAATGTGAATGTACGATAGTGTAAAACACATGTATAAAGAGTTTGCAAGCAAATCAATATAAAATAAAAATTAAAAAAGGAATTTAATGTAACATGGTTTCCTCTAGAAAAAAAGGAAGAAAGAAAACAACCTAAAAACCCCCCTTGCCTCTGGCTCCAAGGAACAGCTTGGTTTCATTCTTTCCAGGACAGACCTGATTGTTCTCTTGGGAGTCGATGGTAAGTTCATTACTCTTTGACTTCCAGCTCATACATAATTATGATCTATAGGATTTGCTTTGACCATTTTTTTTAAAGTAGAGAGCCAAGAATTTCATCCTACTCTATTTTAGATGGGATGATCCACTAGAACTTGTTCAGTATCATTGTACCATGCAAACCTCTGCTAGCAGGTTGATGATGGCTGCTCTGAAATGTTGTTGTTGTTGTTATGTGCCATCGAGTTGCTTGCGACTCATAGTGACCCTATGTACAACAGCCCTAAACTCTGCTTTGTCCTGCGCCAATCTCACTGTCTCTGATACACCCATCCCGATTACCCCAGTCACTGAATCAATCCACCTCATAGAGGGCCTTCCCCTCCTGGCTGTCCCTCCACCCTGCCAAGCATGATGTCCCTCTCCAAGGACTTGTCCTTCCTTGCAACATGTCCAAATATGTTTGATGGAGCCTCAGAATCCTTGCCTCCAAGGAGCCACCCAGTTTACTTTCCAGGATGAATCTGTTTTCCTAGAAGTCCATGGTACCCTCAGTACTATTCTCCAGCACCACAGCTCAAAGGCATCAATTCTCCTTCTATCCTCTTTAGTCATTGTTCAACTCTCTGATGCATAACAAGTGATTGCAAAGACTATGGCCTGTATCAGATGCACCTTAGTCTCCAGAGAAACACCATTGCTCTTCAGTATTTTGGAGAGGTCCTTAACAACAGACTTTCCCATCACAATACGTTTTTTAATTTCCTGGCTACTGGTGCCAAGAGTGTTGACTGTGGAGCCAAGCAAACTAAAGCTGTGAACAATCTCAATCTCTTCACCATCCATCCTAATGCTGCCAATTGGTCCAGTGGTGAGAATCTTTGTCTTCTTGACATTGAGCCTCAATCCATATTGGAGACTGCAGTCCTTGACCCTATGCAGCAGGCACTTCAGGTCCTCCTCAGTTTCAGCAAGCAGGGTTGTGTCATTTGCAAAATGCAGATTGTTGATAGATCTACCAATCCTGACACCACATTTCTCCTCATAGAGCCCAGCCTCCTGGATAATCTGTTCTGCATACGGGTTGAAAAGCCCAAATCAAGGATGCTTTGGGCTGTGAAATGTATTAGTTGGAAAACAAACCTGGATCTCTCACATGGAAGGCAGGAAATTTACCACTGGATCACAACTGGCTCCTGATGGAAAACAAGTAAATCCATCGATAGTGAGTTGATTTCAATCCACAGTCATACTGTAGATTAGAGTAGAATGGCCCCACAGGGTTTTCAAGATTATAATCTTTATGGAATCAGATTCCTACGTCTTTTCATTTGGAGTTGCTGGTGGGTTTGAATTTTCAACCTTTATATTAGCAACTCTCACTCAACGCTGTGCCATTGCATTGATTCAACATTACTGCAACACTCCCTTGTGTTTCCATGGCTGTAAATCTTGTTTTTATTGTCGTTGTTGTTAGGTGTTGTTGAGTTAAGTATGATTTATAGTGACCCTATGAAAAACACACCTGAATCCTGTCCAATCCTGTGCCGTCTTGATCATCCCTGATACACTTGAGGCCATTACTACAGTCAGTCCATCCCGTTGATGATCTTCCTCCTTTCTTCTGTCCCTCCACCTTTATAAGATTAATCTCTCTTCCCAAGGAATGACCTTTGCTAGCAATATATCAAAAATATGATAGACAAAGCTCCACCATCCTTCTTTCAAAGAGTTGAACCTTTTCCAAAGCATGTATGAGGGTTGTGTGGTATGTGTGTGGGTGTATGTGTGAACTATCCATGGGATATTCTCTTTTCCAACACCTCAGCTGAAAGGCATTAATTGTTATTCTGTCATCCTTAGTTATTGTCCATTTTCTGATGCATAACAGGTGATTGAAAAGACCATGTCCTGAGCCAGGTGCCACTTAATCTTCTAACTAACATCATTACTCTTCAGAATTTTGGAGAAGGCCCCGACAACAGACATGCCCAAAGTAAAACACCTCTTGATCTCCTGACTGCTGGTACCGAGGTTATTGATTGTGGATCCAAGTAAGATGAAATAATTGACTGTTTCAGTTCTTTCTCCATCTATTATGATGTTGTCTATTTCCCCAGTGGTAAGGACTTTGTTTTTTTGATGTTGAGATGTAATCCATATCAAATATCATAGTCTTTGAGCTTCATTGGTAAATGTTTCAGGTCCTCCTCACTTTCAGAAAGCAAAGTTGTCTCATCTGCATAATACAAGTTGTTGATGACTTTTCACCCAATCCTGATATCACATTCTTCTTCATAGAATCTACCTTCATGAGTTATTTTGCTCATTTTACAGATTGAATAGGTGTCGAGAAAGGATAAAACCTTGATGCAGACCCTTCCCGATTTTAAACAATGTGGTGTTCTCCTGTTCTGTTTGGACAACAGCTTCTTGGTCCAGGTAAAGATTTCCTAAGAACACAATTAAATGCTCTGGGATCCTGATTCTTCTCAACAAAATGTAATCTTTCTCTTAGGAGCCACTGGTGGATTTGAACCTCCAAAGATGTACAACCTTTGGTTAGGAGCACAACACACTATACATCGCATCACCAGAGCTCCTATTAGTTTGTTTTGTTGTGTTGTGTGCAATTGAATCAGAACCGACTCATAGCTAACCCTCCTGTGGGTTGTTAGAGGCAATGAATCTCACGGGAGGAGTTTTCCCGTCTTTCTCCCATGGAACAATTCATGAATTAAAGCCACATGCCTTTGGGATTGACTGCAGCACAGCTTCTTACCACCAGGCCACTTAAGGCTTAACTATCATGGTCCATTGAATTTAGGAAGAAGATAAGAGACTCTCCTTCCTGTACCTCTATGAATGACACACATCACTTCTTTCTGTTTCCCCAACTGATCCATCAGAATTAGGCAGAGTGCCCATTTCTACACACCTCATAAAATTTACAATATGGTGCATTTTTTAGTTAGTAATTTTGTTGCATTTTCTTTCTTGGGAAGATTTACATTGAAAAGACTCTTGGCACAAAGCTTATCTGTTCACAGTTTTAGCAATTTGTCTGCATTTCTATTCTGGATTCAACTATTACCCTTTAGAAGCTTTTCATGTCATTAAAGAAATTCCACCTCTTCTCTTTTCCATAGCTATAAAAAGAACAGAAGCAGGTATTGCTATTCAGTAAGGATTGGGTATCATTAGCTTGGCACATCAAGAAATCCTCTGAATATGGAAGGATTTCCTCTGAAGTGATATAAAAATGAGTGTTTAGCAAAGAATACTATTGTCATAAGCCCATCATTCCAGAAAAAGAATTTGGAATCCTTAAATTTCCCCTTATTTGAAAATAAAAGGGTAGGTAAGGAAAGCTTATTTTCAGTGTTTTTCTCTCTAGAGTAGCATATGGACTTCTGGGTAATAAGGCAAATGAAAATTTAGGAGGACTGAGTTCTTTACAACTCAACTACTATCTGACCTTGGTTATACTGTTTACCCTCGCAAGCCTCAAGTTCCCCATCTATAAAATTGGACTCATAATGATCTTACGTTTACACATTCCTTTGAGGAATATAAAGGGAGAGTGTTATAGAAACCAGGAACTTTTTATTCTTTATATTTTTCAACTGAGAGTATTACTAGCTAGGGATCAGGATAGATCAATGAAGGACTAAGAAATAGCATTTTAAAATAAAGGTTAAACTACAGGTTGTGTAGAAAGCAAATATTTATATATTCATTTATGTAATCCCTTTGGTTTTTCAATATATATTTGGGGGTATTTTTACAGGAAAAACTAAGTGATCCCAACTTACTCTGACAAAATGTTAGATTACTATCTTTTATGAGTGTGGCTATATATATATATAAAGAAATAATATTGGATAATTAATTTTTATATATGGTGTCTTATTTACATATGAAGGACGAGTCTTCACTGTATTAGCTAAAGTTTGACTCTCTAGGCTATGATATCGTTATAACTAATTAGAAAAAGTTCCTAGTAGAAAAGGAGCATAAGATATTTTATTTTCAGAAGTGCTAGTTGCCTTCATTTAGCATAAAATACCCTTATGATATTCATGAATGCTAATTCTCAGACCTAAACTAAGGGAAGGTTTCAGCAATGGGAATGTTGATAATATAAAGCAGCTAAACAAAAAATTTAAAAGGGCATCTCCTGAAGTTACAGTAAAATGTTATAATGAAATGTGCAAAGGCTTGATGACATTTCTCAATCTTAGAAAACTGCAGGAAAAAAAAAGATAAAATGAAAGCCTTGAGTTCAGCTCTGAAGGATTCTATGAACAAAATAAAAAATCTGTGCTATACAGATGACACAACTTTACTTGCTGAAGGTGAGGAGGACATGAAACTTTTGCCACAGAATCCATTCTTTTGATATAGATTACATCTCAACATCAAGAAAGCAAAGGTCTTCATGACAGGACCAACAGACAACATTGTGATGGATGGAGAAAGGATTGAAGCTATCAATGATTTAATCTTCCTTGGCTCAACAATCAACACCTTTGGTGCTAGTGGCCAAAAAATCAGGAAATAGTGCATTGGGAAGTCCAATGTCAAAGGCTTCTCTAAAATAGTTATGAGTAATGATATCTCTTTGAAGACTAAGGTGCACCTGATTGAGTCCATAATCTTTTCAGTCACCTGTTACACATCAGAGAGCTGGAAAAGGAATAAGGATGACAGAAGAATTGATGCTTTTGAGATGTGGTGGTGGAGAAGGGTAATGAATATCACACGGACTGCCAAAAGAACAAAGAGCTATGTCTCGGAGAAAGTCTTAGTTGGAGGCAAACACAGTGAAGCTTCCACTCACGTTTTGGACATCTTCATAGCAGAACCTATTCCTTGCAAAAGGACATCATATTTGGAAAGATGATAGGTCAGGGAAGAAGAGGAAGATCTTTAACTAGGTGAATTGACACAGTGACTGCATCAACAGGCTCCAGTGAGTCAGAGATGATGAAGGTGGCCCAAGAAGGGCAGAGTTTCAGTCTGTTGTTCTTAGGGTCATTATGCAGCATGTTTAACTCAATGGCACCTACCAACAACAACAACGTGCAAAATGTCGAAAGATACAAGAAACATCAAAAGAAGGTGAAGGAAATAAAAATAAATTGTTAGATGTTCAATCATTTTGAGAGGTAGTATATGATCAAGAATTGATGGTATTGAAAAAAAGTCCAATTTGCACTGAAATAATTGGCACGAATATATGGAATATCAACTGATAATTTCAGTAAAATCTACAATAGAAAATGTAACTTGCCTATGCCAAGAAATTTGAAAGGTGGCTATACGGTCAACTGACTGAAAGAGGTTCACGTGTGACCTTTCCAAAGACAGGTGATCAAACAAAATGTGAAATTATAAAACAATACATTAGTGTTACATGTTGTTGTTATCTGCCATCAAGTCGCCTGCAATCCACAGTGACCCTATGTACAACAGAATCTTGTTTTATCCTGAGCCAAACTTATTGTCTCTGACATACCTATCCCAATTACCCGTTACTGAATCAATAGATCTCATTGAGAGTCTCCCTTTCTTGTGCTGTCCCTCCACCCTTTCACGCATGATGTCTGTCTCTAGGGATCGGGTCCCTCCTTGCAATATGCCCAAAGTATATCAGAAGGAACTTCAGAATCATTGCCTCCAAGGAGCAGCCTGGTTTCACCGTCTCCAGGTCTCTTAGCAGTCCATGGTATATTTAATACTCTTCTCCAGCACCACAGCTCAAAGGCATCAATTCTCCTTTTATCATCTCTAGACACATAGAAGTAATATTTTTCTGAAGATAAAAAAAGTTGAAGCAGTACATCAACAGAGAAATGTCATTTAATCTGGATTCTGAAGAAAAGTGGTCCAAGGGACATCTTTGTTGATGTCAGACAGATTTTTAACTTACTGCAGATAATAACAGAAAGGTGTTTACTTGTGTTTTACTGATTATTCAAAGACAATTGACTAGGTGGCTGTCTAAATAGGCGAGGTGGGATTTGGGGACACAGGACCATGAGTGTCTCTCTGAAAGGGCCAGAGAGAGTAAGACTAACACTGCCCCTTACCACGCCAGAGCAAAAAGCAGATCAGTAGCCCATAGGCCAGACCGTGGTACCTCTAGAGCCCCAGCAGCAGAGAGAGGTTTGTTTATTTATTGCTGACCCACAGTTAATGATGTCGACAATGAGGTTTATTAGGGAAAGAATTTGGAGAGTGAGAGAGGCAAAGACTATCACAATATCACCCCAAATCAGTCCAGGTTTTAGCCCAACAGTTCCAAGGTATAACTCCTCAGTCAGTCCAGGCTCTGGTTTCAATTCAGCAAGAAGCATTTCCTTCATCAAGGATAAGAACAGCAAAATCCAGCTGCGGCCAGCATAAACATAAGAAGCCTCAGGCCACACTTTGTCACAGTTTCTCCACAACATTACCAGTCTCTCTACTACAAGGGTCTCACACCCATTAAGTTCTGTCACCATAAACCTTGCTTGCCTCAAGTCTGGCTTCAAGGTTTTCTCACCTCAAGTCTTGCTGCTCCAAGTCTTGCTCCTTAGTGTGGGAAGCACTCCTTCACTTATCCCAGTCCCACAGCTGATGCTGATTTGCAAGACCATGTGTCTGCAGTGAAGGTAGCTGAAGACCATAGGTGGCTAATTAATGGCTAAAATACCCCAACTTTTAGGCTAACACCACAGTGACTTATAAAAAAAATTATGGATAATATTGCAAAGGACACACAACTAATATAGAACTAATACTGGTAGATTACAATCATTCAAGCAGAACATAGGTATATTGTGTGATTTAAAATCAGGAAATATGCTTGTCAGGATTGTATGATTTCACCATCCATGTTGACTCAATCTGTATACTGAAAAAATAATCTGAGAAACTGATCCATATAAAGAACACAGCATCAGAACTGGAGGAAGACTCACTAACCTCCTGTAATGTGCAGATGATAGAGCTTTACTCGCTGAAAGTGAAAATGGCTTCAAACAATTACTGATAAAGATCAATGCCTTTAGTATAAAATGTACCTCAACATAAAGAAAGCAAAAATTTTCACGATAGAATTAACAAAGAACATCAAAATAAAAGGAGACAAAATTGAAGTTGTAAATGATATAATTTTATTTGGATTGAAGTTAATGATATAATTTTATTTGGATCAACAATCAATACCTATGGAAGCAACAGTTAAGAAATCAATTGATACATCAAGTTAATATGTTGCAAAGGAGCTCTTTAAAGTTTTAAAAACTAGAGATGTCACTCTGATGTTTAAGTGCATCTGACTCAAGCCAGGCTATTACTAAATGTACTGGAAAACTGGACAATGAATAGGGACGACCAAAGAAGAATTGACACCTTTGAATTATAGGTTTTGAATTTATAGCAAAGAATATTGAATACATAATAGACCGCTAGAAGAATGAGCAAATATTTTTTTAAAAGATACATAACAGGAATGCCTTTAGAAGTGAGGATGATGAGGCTTGTTGTTGTTGTTGTTATGTAACGTCGAGTCGTTTGCGACTCATAGCGACCCTTTGTACAGCAGCCCTAAACCCTGCTCTATCCTGTGCCAATTGCATTGCCTTTGACACACCCATCCTGAGTACCCCAGTCACTGAATCAATCCACCTCATAGAGGTTCTTCCCCTCCTGCGCTGTCCCTCCACCCTCCCAAGCATGATGTCCCTCTCTAAGGATCTGTCTCTCCTTACAACATGTCCAAAGAATGTCAGACAAAGCTCCAGAATCCTTGTCTCCAAGGAGTAGCCTGGTCTAACCCTCTCCAGGATGAATCTGTTTGTTTTCTTGGCAGTCCATGGTGCATTCAATACTCTTCTCCAGCACCACAGCTCAAAGGCATCAATTCTCCTTCTATCCTCCCTAGACATTGTCCAACTCTCTGATGCATAACAAGCAATTGCAAATACCATGGCCTGTATCAGGCGCACCTTAGTCTCCAGAGAGACACTGTTGCTCTTGAGTACTTCAGAGAGGTCCCTAACAGCAGACTTTCCCATTGTGATATGTTTTTTGATTTCCTGGCTACTGGTGCCAAGAGTGTTGACCGTGGAGCCGAGCTAACGGAAGCTGTGAACAATCTCAATCTCTTCGCCATCCATCCTGATGCTACCGATTGGTCCAGTGGCGAGAATCTTTGTCTTCTTGACTGAAGACTGCAGTCCTTGACCCTCTGCAGCTAGTGCATGGGGTCCTCCTCAGTTTCGGCAAGCAGGGTTGTGTCTGCATAACGCAAATTGATAATAGATCTTCTACCAATCCTGACACCACACTTCTCTTCATAGAGCCCAGCCTCTCAGATAATCTGCTTTGCATACAGGTTGAAAAGGTATGGAGATAGGACACATCCCTTCCCAATTTTGAACCATGCGGTGTTACCCTGCTCTGTTCTGACGACTGCCTCTTGGTCCAAGTATAGGTTTCACATTAACACGATTAAATGTTCTGGGATTCCTATTCTTCTCAGAGTCAGCCACAGTTTTTTATGATCCACACAGTCAAACGCCTTTGCATAATCGATGAAACACAGATAGACATTCTTCTGGTATTCCTGCTTTCAGCTAAGATCCATCTAACATCAGCTACAATATCCCTAGTACCATGACCCCTTCTAAACCCAGCCTGGACTTCTGGCAGTTCTCTGCTGATGTGCTATTCCAGTAATTTTTGGATAATCTTAAGTATAATCTTGCTTGCAGGTGAAATCAGTGATATTGTTCTGTAGTTTCCACACTCAGTTGGTGAGGCTTAGTCTGACAAAATTTGGACATGTTATGAAGGACTAATCAAGGAACTCTGTATTTCTTCCACAGAGTCACTGTTACCTAAAAGAACTGACTGACACTGAAGAATTTCACGAAGTATCATACAAATTAGAGCCAGTGGTAATGAAGGCAGAAGTTCAAGCTGCATTGGCAAAAAATAAGGCTCTAAGAATAGCATACAAATTGACATGTCTCAACTAACAGATTAAGCCTGAGTATGCCAAGATACTTGGAAGATAGATGCTTGGTTGATTGGCCTTATTGGCTTCCATTACCAAGAAAGGTGATGGAACACTATATGGAAATGATTGAACAGTACCATTAATATGATATAGAAGGAAAGTTTTTGTTGTTGTGTACCATCAAATTGGAACTGACTCATAGCTGATCTTCCAATGGGTGTCAGAGGCAGTTAATCACACGGGAGGAGATTGCCCATCCTTCTTCCATGAGGCAGCTGGTGTATTCAAACTGCATATCTTTGGAATTTCAGTTAAGCTTCTTACTACTAGTCTTCTATGCTCCTTAAGCAAAATTGAGTCCATGATATATTCACTATTCTTTGCCAACACTATAATTCAAAGGCATTGTTTGTTCTTTGGTCTTCTTCATTCATTGAATATTGACAAAGAACTTCCAGAAGTACAAGTTGGACTTAGAAGAGCCTGTGGGACTAGGGATATCTTTACAGATGTCAGTTGGAGCCTGGCTGAAAGCAGATAATACCAGGAGAATGTCTATTTGTATTTTATTAACTGTGCAGAGACATTTGACTATGAGCATCATTATAAGGTATGGCTAATGTTGAGAAGAATGAGAATCTCAGAACACTTAATTATGCTCCTGCAAAAAATATGCCTAGGCCAAAAATCCATTGTCCAAACAGAGCACAGGAACACTATAAACAGAGCAAGTGGAACACCTGGTTTAAAATCAGGTAAGATGTGTGTCGGCATTGTATCTTTTCTCCATATATGTTTAATCTGGACACTGAGAAAATCATTTGAGAACCTCTACTCTGTGAAGAAGAATGTGACACAAAAATCAGAGGAATACTCATTAACATCCTGAATCATGTAGATGACACACTTTGCTTTCTGAAATGAAGAGGATTTTAAGCTTTTGTTGCAGAAGATAAAAGATGACAGCCTTCAATGTGAATTGCATCTCAACACCAGGAAGACAAAATTCCTCACAATTGGACCAATAAGCAATATCATGCTAGATGGAGAAAAGATTGAAATAGTCAATGATTACATCTTAGATCTATAATCAACACCATTTGTACCAAAATCCAGGAGATCAGGAGATGCAATAGCATTGGATAAGTCCACTGTTGGGACATCTCCAAAGTCCTGAGGAGCAACAACACTGTGCTTAATTCAGGCTATCATCTTTTCAACCTCTTACAATGCATCAGAAAGCTGGACAATAGGGATGACACAAGAATTGATGCCTTTAAGTTAAAATATTGGAGAAGAATATTGAATAGTGCATGGATTTCCACTGCAGTCAGAAAAAAAGAAAAATGGAGAATGGAAAACATGTCTTTATTGTTGTTATGTGTGTCAAGTCACTAGTGACCCATAGCGACCCTAAGTACAACAGCTCTGAACCCTTCCCTATCCTGAGTTAGTCTCACTAATTCCAACACACCAAAACCCATTGCCCCAGTTACTGTACCAATCCATCCCATCCGGGGTCTTCCTCTCCTGTGCTGTCCCTCCACCCTTTCCAGCAAGCTGCTCTCTTGGCCAATTGCCCAAAGTATGTAGTCAAATTTTATAAATAATAATAAAAAATATTAAAAAGAGGAAAAAGTATCTTAGCCTCCAAGAAGAAACTTGGTTTTACTCTCTCCCAAACAGATCCATTTGTTTTCTTTACAGTGCATGGTATGTTCAAGACTCTTCTCCAGCACCACAACTTGAAGGCATTGATTCTTCTTCTGTCACCCTTAGTCCAGCTTTCAGAAGTATAACAAGTAATTGAGAAGATCATGGCCTGGATTAGGCTCAATCTATTCTCTAGACTGACAAAATTGTTTTTCAGCACTCTGGAGAGGTCCCTGACAACAGATTTCCCCAATGCAATTCATTTTTTTTTATTTCCTGACTGCTTATGTCAATCTCTTTTGCATTCATCATGGTGCTGTCAATTGGCCCAGTGGTGAGATTCTTTGTTGTCTTGATGTTGAGCTTCAATTTATATTAAATATGACAGTCCTTGACCTTCTGCAGCAATCAATTCAGATCTTCTTCAGTTTCAGCAAGCAAAGTTGTGTTCTCTGCATAACATAGGTTGTTAAGGAGTCTTCCTCCAATATTGATGCCACATTCATCCTTATAAGGCACTGGAAAGCATGTTAGATTTTAAAATTTGTGAGAGATATATTGAGAATGGCTAGAATTTCTTTGTATTATCGTGGAAGAAAGATGATTTTAAATATGTGTAGGAAATTACATGTGGAAATTACATGTAGAAATTACATGTGGAAATTATCAACAATATCATTTATATCACATGTAAGCAAAACATTGCTGAAGATGATTAAAAAATGACTAAAACAGTAAATAGATAGGGAATTGCCAGTAGTTTAAACAGGATTTAGAAGAGACTGTGGCACCAGGGATATCTTTGCTGATGTCAGATGGATTCTGGCTGAAAGTAAGAAATACCAGGAAAAAATGTCTATTTGTGCTTTATTGACTATGCAAAATCATTTGACTATGTGAATAATGAGAAGTTGTGGCTGACATTGAGAAGAATGGGAATCCGGATCACTTGATTGTGTCCATGAGGAACTTATACCTGGACCACGAGGTTGTTGTGCAAATTGAGCAGGGGAGCACTTCAAGGTTTGAAATTGGGAAGGGAATGTGTCAGGGTTGTATTCTATCTCCAGACTTGTTCAGTATATATGCTGAGCAAATTATCCGAGTAGCTGGACTCTATGAAAAGAAGTGTGGCACCAGTATTTGAAGGAGACCCATAAATAACCTGCATTATGTAGATATCACAACCTTGCTTGCTGAAAGTGAGGAGGATTTGAAACACGTATTGCAAAAGATCAAGGAATGCAGCCTTCAGTATGGATTGTGTTTCAATATCAAGAAGACAAACATTCTTACCATTGGACCAATAGATAGTGCCATCATGGATGGAGAGGAGATTGAAACTCTCAACAACTTCATCTTGCATGGATCCTCAACATCTGAGGTACCAGTAATTGAGAAATAAGAAGACACATAGCACTGGGAAAAATCTGAAGTTAGGGACTTTTCCAAATTACTGAGGAGTAATGTTGGTGGTTTGAGGACTAAGGTGAGTCTGATTCAGGCCACCATAGTCTTTCTGATTACTAGCTATGCACCCAAAGCCTTGACAATGAATAAGGATAACAGAAGAAGAATTGAAACCTTTGAGCTGTGGTGTTGGAGAGGAGCACTGAACATCCTATAGATGGTCAAGAGAAAGAAAAGATGTATCTTGGAGATGGTGCAGCTGGAGTGCTCTTTGGAGGCAAGAATAATGAGGATTCACCTCAAATATTTTGGGCATGTTGCTAAGAAGTGCTATTCCTTAGAGAAGGACATGATATTGGGAGGGTGGAGGGTTGGTGAAGGAGAGGAAGACCCTCAACCAGATGGATTGACATGATGACTGCTGCAATGGGCTCTTGTTTGTCAGGACAGGCACAGGACAGGATTGGATTCAGATCTTTTGTTCATAGGGTCGCTATGAGTCATACTTGACTTAATGGTACCTAACAACAACAATAACTGGGAGCTCCAGTAGCCTAGTGAATAAACTGTTGCATTGTAAACCTAAAGACAGGTGAATTGAAACACCAGTTTGCTTTTTGGGAAAAAGATGGACAGTTTACTCCCTTGTGTTTTACAGTGTGTGAAACTTGCTAGAACAATGATAGTTTGGAATTAAAAATATCATGGAATTTTCCTTTTTTTTTTTTCCATGTCAACTGTCTGTATCTAGAGTTGTATTGTGTCATCAACTCAACTCAACTCAACTCAACTCCATTGCTGTGGAACCAGAACAGTCTCATAGCTGTTTCTTATTGTGTTTCTGAAACTATAGATCACACTGGTTGAGATCAACTATATTTTCCCCTCTGAGCCATGAGTGGATTTGAACATCGAGTGAAACAAGGCCTTTGGGTTAGCAATGCTAATTCCTATGGACTATGCCACCAGATTTAATATGTATGCTGAGCAAATTATCTGAGAAACTGAGCTCTATGAAGAAGAATGTGACATCAAGATTGGAGGAAGACACATCGATAATCTTTGTTATGTGGATGACACAATCTTACTTGTTGAAAGAGAGGAGGACATGAATCACTCACTTCAGGTGGTTAGACACTGCAGCCTTTGATATGGATTGCACCTCAAGATCAAGAACACAAATCTAAACTCTTCGCTACTGAACCTATAAGCAACATCACGATGGACAGAGAAAGGATTGAGACTATCAACTACTTCATCTTTGGATCCACAAACAATACAATTGGAACCAGCAGTCAGGAGGTCAGGAGATGTATTGCACTGCGAAAGTCTGCAATTGGGGAACTCTCAAAATTACTGAGAAACAATAATGTCAGTTGAGGTTTAAGGGACACCTGATTCAGGTCATGGTCTTCTCAGGCAATTGCTATGCATCTGAAAGCTGGACAATGAATGAGAATAACAGAAAAATTAATGCCTTGAACTATGCTGTTAGAGAAGAGTGCTGAAGATCATATGGGCTGCAAGAACAACAACAATAACAACTAAAACCCCACAAAAAAACCCCACAAACAACAAAAAACCCCAACAAAAGACAAAATAAACAACAACAACACACAACCAACAAACCCCCCCAGATATATCTTGGAGAAAGGGCAGCCAGAGTGCTTGTTGGAGGGAATGATGATGAAGCTTTGTCTGATATAGTTCGTGCATGTTGCTAGGAGATGCTATTCCTTAGAGAGGAACATTATGCTTAGATAGCCAGAGGCTCAACAAAAGAGAAGACCCTCAACCAGGTGCATTGACACAACGACTGCAGCAGTGGGCTTAAGTGTGTCAGAGATTATAAGGATGGCACAAAATAGGACAGGGGTCAGATCAGTTGTTCATAGGGTTGCTATGAGTTGTACTCAACTCAAAAGCACCAAACAACAACAACATAATATCAGAACTTCCTGTCTTCTGTCATATTCTGTGCTGTCGAATTGGAACTAATTCATAGTTGACCTTCAACCAAGTTCCCAGAGGCTGTAAATCACCCAGGTGCAGATTGTCTTTCTGTTTCTCTGGAGCTGGATCTGAACTGTGCGCCTTTGGACTGGCAGTGTAACTCCTTACCATGAGATCACTGTAGCTCCTTTCATAGATGATTCCAAATGCAAACACGAGCTTGATTTGAAGCATTAGGGAATGGTGAAGACTCTGCTAAAGTGTAAGTTACTAGTTCTGTCTATTGGGAAGAGGTTGGGCTTTCTGATTTCTTAAGTTCAACCATTTTGACTATAGGCACACTTTTGAAAATCACATATTTAGGATAAAATGAATTTTTAATTTCTTGACATACAGATTACCTGAGAAAAGCTGGGCTCTTGTGAACAAAGTATTTTAAAGTTTAAAAAGGTACAACTCTTTCCCACAATGACACTTTCTCTGTGAGCATTTGGTGCCCTATTGCTGATTTCAGGCAGCGTAAACTTTGTATAGCTGACATTTTCTGACTCAACTCCTGCTATAATTGAAATTACTTTATTAAACAAGCTTGAATCATTTCAATTACTTCGTGGCCTGGAGTGCTGGTGGCATACATGATGACTACATGCTGATTAAATTAGAGCTCGTACACCCCAGAAAGATGTGCATACTAGAAAATGGCTTTCTCTTTCTTCAATATAAAAAAGCCCTCTCTAATTCATATTCACTGGATAGATCCCTTTGGGTTGTATATTAATATTCATAAGATAAACCACATAGCTAAAGCAGAAGATTAAAGTCAAGTCTCTTAATAAAGAAGCAAGAGTAATGACTACAGTAAAATTTCCAAAAATGCCATTATCCCCCCGAAGAGTGAACACTACTACTGTACATGTGTTGAAGCTGAGCAAGAGAACAATAAAAAATGAATTACTGCAGTGATTTGGATTTTAAAATCCGCCAGAGAGAAATGAGCAAACACAAACACTTACCCCAGTAAAAAAAATAAAAAGAAAAAAGAATATTAGGATCAGACGGTTGGACAAAGCAACAGCTTACGAATAGAGTTAAATGCTCATCTAATATTGATATGAGAATAGATGGGTGTTGTAAAAGATAGAGCTAAAAATTATTTCTATTAATTAAACTATGTGGTTTTCTCTTTGATTCAGTGTTGAATTCGAAGGACTCAAATAAGTAATAGAGATGCCATGGTTAATTTCTTCTGGTTTAACTACCGTATTTGTGGTCCTATTGGACTGATTGTGTTAGTCTTTTCTTGATGAGAAGACTGCATTTGAACAGACTTTGTTATCTTTCACTTCCTCATTTCCTTCCTTCCATAGATATTTGAATGTCTATTCCATTGTGACTACAAGTGGAAGAGAAGTGGCCCTAAGCCACAAGAAGTCAATTCTGGAGTAGAAGTTTAAGACTTTCCCTCAGAACCATCTGAGATAGGAAGACTTCCCTGATACTAGTACCTGTTTTTTGGACTTACAGACTCCTAAACTCAAGAGAACTGGATGCAGCAGAAAAACTGGCAGCAGCCTGAGGCATTCGAAATCACAGAAGCCCAGGAAGCTTGAGATCTATGCCATGACATCAAGGGCTGGATAGGGGGCGATAGGTGTTGAATGGAGTACCTGGGAGTAGAAGGAAATGCTGGTGGAGCAAGGAAAGGTGTGAGTCAAGACACACATGTCAAGGGTGGGACAACACTGAATCTATTGGTCATTTCTACAATTGGGAAATGTCTTTGATCTGCTCTTTTCCATAAAATGCTTGTCTGTCAGATAATATTTTAAATCTGAGCATTCAAATTAAGGGAGACTGGAAAGAAGGATTGGTCATCCACTTCTGAAATAGCAGGCCTTCCAAAACCCTATGTACAATAGAGCACACGTAGACTATCAGATATGGTAACTGAGACTGAGACCTCAAGCATGGAAATGCAAAGGAGGAGGAACAGTTTTAAGCAGACACCAGTGATTGAAACATGGAATTTGAGAAGCATAAAAGTAGGAAAATTGGATATTATTAAGAAAGAAATGGAACACATAATTATTGACATATTATGTATTAGTGAAATGAAATGGACCATATTCTGAGTCAGACAATTATATGATATATTTTACTGGAGATGAAAAGAAAAAAATGGGGTTGCCTTCATGGTTAAAAATGATTTCTAGATCTCTCTTGAAATATTAAGTTGTGAGTGACAGAATAATATACATATCCATACAAGAAAGTCCAGTGAATATCACTATCATTCAAACATATGCACCAACAACCAGAGCCAAACAGGAGGTAATAGAAGATTTCTACCAACTTTTTGCACTCAGAGATTGATTGAAAATGCAATCAAGATGCATTAATAATAATGGGTGACTGGAATGCAAAAGTTGGGAACAGAGAAGAAAGATCAGTAGTTGGAAAACATGGACTTTGAGACAGAAATTAAGCTGGAGATAGAATTCTGTACAATCAATGATTTATTCATTACAAATATGCTTTATAAAAAACACAAACACAGGCTATATACATGGATTTTTACCTGATGGTAGTATGCATAGGAATCAAAAAGATTTATAACTATGGAAAGAATCTCTAGAGAAGCTCAATATCAGCTGTGAAAACTAGGCCAGGTGTTGATTGTGGAACAGACCACCAACTACTCATATGTAAGTTCAAGCTGAAGCTAAAGGAAATGAAATCAAATTTATGTGAACAAAAACTTGACCTTGAGTCTATCTCACTTGAATTTCAAAACCAACTCAGGAACAAGTTTGAGGCCTTGAACAATAATGAGTGAAGACTGGATGAGCTGTGGGAGGATATCAAGAGTATCATCCAGGTCATTACAAAGAAAGAGGAAGAAGAAAAGATCAAGATGCATGTCAGAGGAGACTCTGGATATTGCACTGGAGTGCCAAGAAGCCAAAGAAAATCAAGATATTAAGGAGCTGAACAGAAGATTTCAAAGGGCAGAATACTTTAGTATTATAATGAAATGTTCAAAAAGCTGGAGTCAGAAAATCAAAGGGCCTGAACTCACTCAGCATTTCTTTTCTTTTTTTTTAAATTTTATTAGTTTTAATGAACATTTACAGAGATTTTGGGTTTTCATTCATTCATTGTTGCACTGTTTTCTCCACCCTCCTCCCCAGTTCGTTCTTCTTTCCCACCCCCATGTCTGTTTTAATTGTCCAATTGCCACAGTGCTTGTCAAAGCTAGTTCTGATTAATCTCCT